>NC_083633.1:4143082-4330582 GCF_963584025.1 Labrus mixtus | reverse complement strand
AGAGACAATGACGAGCCATGGACTGGAGGAAGATATGGACAACAGACAAAATTTGAATACCTGAATATCTTGCTTTTCTATTCTCCTTTGTCTAGCTAACTGATTCCCTCTTGATAGTTACGAGCTGTAAAACTCAGCTCAGCAAATTCCCTCCAAGATCGCATCCACAAGAAGATCAGAACAGAGTGAGCAGTCATTTAAGGCACTGACAGTATGAAGACACAGCGAGAGCTCATCTGGTGACTGATGGGTCTCTATCTTTCTTAATGTGATCCCTGAAATGATTCTTCATGTCTTTTGGGTATGGAGGTCTGTTTTTGGAAAGTCTGCTTACGAGTGTGTCTTACCTTCGTCAGTGCTGTCCCTGAAGGAGCCCGAGCGGCTGATGCCCCGTGGTCGGTCCTCCAGGGAGGTTGCGCTGCCACCCAGCGGGTGACCCTCTCCGTACAGGTCGAAGGAGTCCTGTGCGGGGATGCTGTTGGAGCGGCTCATGCTGGTGCTGCCCGGTGGCAGGTTGTACTGGCTGATGTTTGTGGGGCTCACTGCAATGAGGAAAAAATTCAACAAGATCAGTGTTAATACTTCACGTTTACTCAGTTACATTTTAGCCCGTGTAAAATCAACAATGATCAATCATTGATGTATGATATGACACCTTTCCTTTTTTTTTATCAAGTCATTAACATTTTTTTCCAAGCAAATGTTTTTCTGCAGCTCCACATACACAGAGAAGCTTTACAAAGATGGTATGAACTGTATAAAGTCATGATAAGACCAAGGGACGTTACTAAATATCTCGTGTAAAAAAGGTATGTGTGTATAGCTCATATTGTGAAAGTAACATAAAAGTACGCCAAGCAAAATGTGAATGGATGGAAAAACTTTAAACCAAGAGTCCATGACACAAATCTAACAAACCAACTTTCAACTGCAAAAAAACAAAAAAACAAAAAGATGTTGTCTGATGAATGCACATGTGAAACAAGGTTTTAGAAAAATGATCTGTGTGGGAGGAACATCTGAACTTGTATGACTTTAGGAGCCTTTGCATTCATCTTTCAAGGATCCTTCTCTGGTTGGTTAATTTGTGTTTTATATGAAAATCATAAGCATTTTCCTTTTGCAATCGCTGGTGGCAAGATTTATAAACTACCTCTTACAGTAAATAACACCATCGTAAAAACACATAAACTGCACTATCACTGTGATGTGGAACAATTCCCTTTTTTTTATATATATATACTTACGCAGGTTGGAGTAGTGGTATTTTCCAGTGGTGGTGCAGGCAGCTCCAGGAGGAGACAGTGGGGACTGGCTGCCTGTGTCTTGAAGCCCCCCTGTAGAATGGGACCTTAACCACTCCTTCCCCTCCTCGTGGGACGTCTGCCGGGAGGAGGGCGGGTACCTGAAAGCCCCAAAGATAATCTCAACTCAAGGCGAAAAGACAGATATCTGGAGATTCATGTATACAAAGTTTTGTCATTTGATGAAAAGAGTGAAGCGCTACATCATAGAAGTATGTGAGCAGATGGGATAAATATGCAGCCACACCACACAGTCACGTACACACACACACACACACACACAGTGCTTTAGCAAAAAGCTGCCAAACACACTGACACTGCCGTTCATCTCCTCTCTCCCCAGCTCCAAAGTGGCTCAGCAACAGAAGGCCCCCTTATCGCAGGCATGACAATCGGCCATATTTAATCCTCTGAGGATGATAATTGAGTTTGCACTCATCCCTTTTCAGCGCCGTCTTCCTTCAAATGCCTCCATTACTACGCTTGTCACATCTGACCCCGCTTCAGTGCCCCACGCCTGTGCTTTCCGACTCTCTGCAACAGGGATTGGGGCGTCTAAGAGTGTTTTGAATGGTGTGACACAGCAGCATTCGTTCCTCACTGGAGTTGACATGGAACAGACTGAAATAGCCAAGGGTCAAGGGTTTGACTCTAGTATTTTCTAGTGCTTACAAAAAGCCTGAAAGCTGCACAAAATATGCTTATTCATATGACTAAATGGGGCAATTATAAATCTAAGCTGAGGGAAAACATGTCGCTGGTTTTGAGATGTAAACAGACAGCCATAAAGATGTGAGGTCAGAAGAAACTACTGAGGAGAAAACACTGCAGTCTGTATAGAACATCACATCCAACAGGCATAATGTGTGATGCAGGATCCGTTATTTTCGGTCCAAAAAAGAGCACTGAATGCCTTGAAATGAAAAGAATGGTTTGAAACCAGCATGCCTCATCCAACCCATCTGCAGCAGCACTGTGTAATCGGCTGGAGAGGTTTGTTCCCTGCAGAGGTTGTGCCACTGTGATGAATAGGTTATGGTATTTCTGTCTCAGTCCCTTAAGTCCCGGCTAAATTCTAAGTATCCATTCTACCTCCCCCCGCAGCTAACAAATCAAATGTTAGAGAGATTTTTGAGGAATTTCTGAGGAACCGAGAAAGGACTGCTCTGTTATAGAGCCAGTGTTAGCATTATTCTAACAGCATGAGATGAGATTCTGATGAGAATGCATGGAGATAGGCAGACAGACAACCACACACATTCCTGCCTGACCATCAGATGTAGCATTCAAACCGCATTAGACAACCTTTTTCTACTTATATAGAACGATACGTAATCTGGACTTCAGGACCTGTGGTACAAAATCACATCCTGAGGCATTAGAGAGCTATTCTTGATTCTGTGTTTGCAGAAATGTGCTCGTGCAGAGTGAACGCTACATCAGAGAATCACAACATTTGATAATTTATAGATCAGTGGTTACCAACCATTTCAGTCAGATGCACCCCCTAAAATCATTAGTCTATATTTCACTGCTGTTTTTCTCCTGGAAGTGACTGAAGAATTACTGCATAATACATATTAGCATGTAAGACATCCTTTAGCTAACATAATAGCACATTTGTGTTATTGTACCATTTACGTTTTATGTTTAGCTTAAAAGCAGAGGCTATTACAGCTAATTTTACATTCACCTTGCATGTATTTGACACTTTCACTAACAATGACGCTAGTAAAACCATTTAGGGTCAAAAGCTAAATATCCTTAGGCTAAGTATTCTCCCTGTTGTGACTTTAACACTAAGTTAACTATTTTACCTGTTATCTGTAGCTTAGAGCTACTGCGAAAGTGCTTTTATGCCAACCATTGTGGTAAAATGCAGTACAGGGGTTAGAAAGTTGAGGTTGAAAACACTAAAATCTTCCTACTACTCTCGATGACAACGACCAGAATTGGCGCCTTTATATGAGTAAGTAAACTGTACATGGTGTGTTGTGGTGCTAAAGGTTGGTAATCACTGCTACAGACGGTGCCACACCATGCCCCCAAACAAAAGTGGACTGAACACATCATATCAGGATTATCATTTCATGCAAATGTGAACTTTTTTAAGGTAAGGTAAAAGAAGACAAGTTGAGAACTGTCAGCAGATTTGTTGTACCTCAGTCCCTTTTTGGGAAGCGTGTTTCTGTCGAGAGGCATGCTGTTAAAACACAGAGGATGAGTGGATTAGATGAACACCAGAACACATTTGTCCATGGAGAGCATGAGAAAAACACTTTGATCACTTATTACAAACTTGACGTTTGTCACACACACACACACACACACACACACACACACACACACACACACACACACACACACACACAAACACAGACACATTGATTATGTTCACAGTACAACAGACCACACAAAATAAAACAGACAACATTTCAATCAATTGTTTCATTTTTGAGACGTTGAAGTCAACTCGTAAGGGAAAATAAAGTTGTGCCCTGCTAACTCTACTCTGTGTGATGTATTGCATGCAGTCTGTGGACAAAACAATGGACAAAACATCCTGATAAAGACTTCATGGGAATGAGCGCCTGACATGATCTGGATTTATTTTGGTGCTTTTTCTGGCATATTTTTGGTCCTCTTCATTACATCCTGTTCTTACTGTATTAAATGCCTTTACTGATGGTCCCAAAGAAGAAAACAATTAGTCAGTGAGGTAGACTAACTGTGCACAAATGTATCCGTCAGTTAGTGTGTTTAATGGTTGGACTGGAAACTATTCGTCTTTATCTTGGTGTTTATATATGAATGACAGGAAACTGGCATTAAGATGGTTTTAGTTTTGTCTTCAACAAACTGAGCTATGCAATATATAATACATTTCATAAAACCAAACCATGCCAGAAAAAGAAACTTGAATCATTCAAAACTGTGAGCTGAATGAGTGATTCTTATTCTTGTCATTGGAGTTAAGTCTATGCTTTCCCTGCGTCTCTAGAGGGGGGGTAAGGGATTTCCTTTTTGTCTCTGCTCTCAAATGAAACAATGAATACGATTCATCCCAATCGTATTCCCTGTTACTCACCCCTCTGACAGGGTGGACTTGACACTGCCGGTTCGCGTAACCTTGGGTCCGTGGTGGCCCAGCGGCAGATCAATGGACTCAGAGCTGGTGTGCAGACTGGTCATGCTTTGGCAGCTCAGTGTGTCCTTGCTGCCCGCTGACGAGCTACAGGCAGGCCAGGGCCGAGCGTTGGAGGGCAGCGAGAGGCCAGAGGCCGGGCTGGAGGCTGGGGAGTCGGCACACAGGTCTGGGGTTTTACCGTAAAGGGGGCTACTGCCACCACTCATGCCGCCAGCGCTGCCCAGGCTGCCCGTGCCGGAGGAGGGCGAGTCCAGGCTGGCCTGTCTCGCCAGTGTGCCGTGGGGGCTGCCCAGTAATGATGGGCACTTGCCCGAGTCGGGCGTGCCCGGAGAGCTGGCCTTGCTGCTGGCTTTGGTACCAAACAATCTGGGGGGGGGGGGGGGGAGGGGGTAGAGAGGTGGGTGCAGTCATTCAGAAACGCTCAAAAGGACAAGTGATGAGCATCTGCAAGATCCACACTGAAAAAAATGAAGGACTCTGGCAAAGTTTGAGGCTGAGAAAAGAGGTTACTACATTTTGAAATGTATAGCTGTATTGGTCACACGCATCACGTACCCAAATCAGAAGCGTAGTAAGAAAAACAACTTGTCAAAGAACACATTCATCCCTCACAGCAACCTTCGCTTCGTTTCTCAGTAATTCACATCGACACATCTGCTTTCACAGCTTTTGCCCGTTTCAACCCTGTGACTTTAAATAACCTTAATCTGTTAGGCCACTCGACTGTTTGCCTCCTACGTGTTCTCAGTCTGCTACTGCTACTCATACTGCTCCTGTCCAAGTCTGTCATCGCAGTCACATTAAGTACATAGGTGACACTCTCTTCGGGGGGGGCGGGGGGAGGGAGAAAAAAAAGCTTGAAGACATGCAGATGAAACGGGTCGGGGCTGACAGATCGGATGGGAAGGATGTTTAGACACGGCTGCCGATCGCATGCTTCTAATGAGTCAGGGATTGGCGTGTGGAGAAACTCCTGTCTCCTGTCTGTTCGGATCAAAACAGCTAAGCTTGATCTGCCTGACCTGCATGGAAAATCCTTCAACTTTCAGGGTGAAGATATTTTTGCATCTGCAGTATCACCCACACCAGGGAGCCATCTATATAGCGTTTGCCCCTGGGCTGTGCAGCTGAGTGAACTCATCAATTTCTCTATGGAGGGGCTGAAATTTGATTTATTAAGTGACTTATATTCATTTTGCTCGTCCGAAAACAGATCGAATATCTGAGATGAAGGAGTACTTCTATAGTCATGGTAAGATTTTTACCACTACACATGACTTCTTCAATAAATGCCCTCGTTTGTTACAGGAGTCTTAAGGACCGGCATGCATCACAAAAAACCTCAGAGAGCTCCACAAACATCAGTTCATCACAATGAATGAAAGCACTCCTAAAGTCTGGAATAGATGTGTCGATGGCGTTGTTTGAAACTTCATGAATCAAACTTATAATGCAACTCAAAGCATGCTTCTTGTTCTCTAAAACACATTTTTTTGCTAATAATAAACAGGATATGTGATGAAGTGGTTGAGCCATGTAGAAACACAAACACAGATGGACGGGGACAGAACAGACGATGTTTGCATGTTTTGTGTGTCTGACCTGCGGAACGTAGGAGAAGCGATATCAGGGTACTTGGAGCCCGGCTGCCTGAGGCCCGACTGGCCCGCCGAACTGGACGTGGGGCTGGACTTAGGGGACGTGGACAGTCCTGCTGCTGCTGCGTCCGGGTCTGACACCGACACTTTCTCTTTGTCCGTCTGGTTGATGGTGATAGGACTGGAGCGGTCCGAGCCCACTTTTCCATCCCTGCGTTTGGCGCCCGTTTGCGTCGCCGCCGACTTGCCACTGACATTGGAGTCGACGCTGCTGGAGCTGGAGCGGTGCCCGCTACTCCGCCCGGCCACCGCCCCGCTGGAGGATTTAGCCGGTCTGGGCAGAGAGCGGTACTGCAGGGTCACTTTGGAGCCACAGCTCAGGAGGATGCCGTCATCCTCGGGCTGCGAGCCATCCAGACTGGTCTTGCGCACGCCGCCGATGCCTGCTCCTTTGCCGAGGCCGGCTGAGGATTTGGGCGCCTTGCCCAATGTGGCCGAGCCGCTGGCTAGCGTTGCACCGCTGGAGGTGATTAAAGTACCAGCGGTACCCGGGATCTTCTTGTATCCAAAAGAACCAGTGGTCGGCGGGCGTCCGATTCCAGAGGGAGGCTTCTTACCTTCGTCTCCACTGCTCTTCCCGGCGTCCGAGGGGGAGCGCTGGATGCCAGCTGAACTCTTGGAAGGCGCCTTGCCCTTCTCTGAGGCCTTAGCATCATCAGTTTTGCCTGTCAATTTGCATAAACACTAATTAGCACAATTACAGGAAACATTAGCCTCAGCAGTTTCTTGGCCGCGGACTCGTTTGTATCACCTGTGGTGCCATAACGCCGGAGAAGCCAAATGAGTGTATACGTTGGCCAACAGCCTGGCGCATTGAAAAACAATACTTATTTGCAACAACGCTGCGGAACTTGCTGAGTTGAGTGAAAATTAAAGAGCAACTGTTTAGTCTCCGAGCTCAGGTATCAGTAAGAATTATCATCAGTTTTGTTTTTTTAAACAGAGGCAACAACTCTAACTCTTCTTTCCAAAACACATTCAGGCCTGTTTCAACAAACACATTTTGAGGTATCACATAAAGAAAAGTACATGTTTTAATAACAGAATAAAGGACCCCTGTGTGATTTATTTGCTTTAATTTTGGGCTCCATTAGTTGTTCATGCTGGCTCACACAGTCATGCTGTCATGACTTAGTTGGAAACCTGAATAAAATTCAGATTGAAGGAGGTAATTTAATTCAAATATGAAAAAGGAATACAAAATAAGTTGGAAATAAATGTGCTCGTGTGAAGTTTATCTACAGAAGATTCAGAGTTCTAACAGTTGAGTCTTTTAACATAAAACAAAGTTCTGTGAAGAAGTGTTTTCATTCAGTTTAAAAAAGACCAAATGCTCTTTTGTGGGAACACGTTCATGTTTGTTTGTTTGTAATTAGAATACAACAAAGTTTCTCTATCTCAAAGGGAAACATGCTCTGAGGCGGTACAAGTTATTCAGGATGAAATTAGACACGCGGATGGGAAAGGTAGCTGGAGCTTTTGATCTCTGAAACAAACGACACAGCCTCAACAGAATATCTTTTCATTTCCTTCATGGCACTTTATTTGTCATTACGAGAGGTCCCATAAAGGGGATAAATATCTTTCCTGTTTCCTCTCATAGCTCTAGATTCAATCTTAAACAAACTATCATTTTACAAAAGTAGAAGTAATAATAACTTAATTTGAGTGATTTTTTGTGTCTTGAGTCTTCCTACCTGGTGATTTGAGGGCAGCAGAGGCCCCCTTGGTCCTGGGTGGCGTTATGCCCACCTGGGCCGTCATGCCCCTCCTCCACGAGCCCGTTTGGGACATCTGGGCCAGCGCGGTGGCCTTCTGACCCGCGTCCTCGTACTGGCCCTGGGCTTGAGACGAGGAGGAGGACGAGGATGAGGTAGACTTCCATCGGGAGGAGCTGCTGCTTGGGTCCATGCTCGAGTCCAGCTCTTCCTCCACCTTCTTTAAGTCCTCTGCTCCGGCCCAGCTGCTGCTCACCTCCTGGCCCGCATGCTTGGACCTGCTGCCTCTCTGTGACTGGATGATGTTAATGGATATCAAAGAAAGCACATTAAGATACTGGTAGATTGATTTTCTTAACGTTTGAGGGGTTATCTTTTGAATACTTTTGGCATTCTGAAATTAACAGTAACGTGTCTGATACAAGAAAAAAAGTATCAGCAATGAGTCGATTACAGTTAGAAACATGCGAACCCTCCAGTATGACCCCCTTAAGAAGAGTTATTTCAACACATACAGACAGAGAGATAGAAGTGTCTGCACAAACACACAGAGCAGCAGGGTGTGTGTCTGTGTAAGAAGCCGAAAGCTATCTTTGGATTCACTGGCGTCCAGATCTCCTCTTTTGGGATGAATACAAACACACCCACACAGCACTGATAAGCAGCCCACCTTGACAGATGGCCAGTCTCCTTAGCAACACCAGAGTCTCTAAAGAGGCCCAGTCTGCAGAGAGTTTCATGAAGGGGCCTGAGATAATTGGCCGAACACAGCAAAAGCCTTCGTTCTGCAGTTAACTCTCTCAGCTGTGATTTTTAGAGCTCATGTACAGACTGGCCTTCAATTCATGCCGCTTGTAATCGTGCATTTGAACATATCGTGCTACATCTGGCTTGTCAGTTTCAGACATCAAGCACATTTATATTTCCTGCTAATTTTGTCAGCCATCAATCCTAATATCCAGTCTTGACAGAAGCTGTAAACCGCTGCATCAGTCATCCGTAGCGCCATGTTGGCTTCATGGATACAAATCTTACTTAACCCTGAATGACATCACACAGGTTTGCTGTGGTTACTTAAAGTGAAGTGTTGTGCTCTTACCTGTGCTCCCTTGCTTTTGCGTGACGAGCTGACGGCGGAGTAGGCGGGTGTGTTCAGATCGTCGGTGCTGATGTTGTCCAACGTGTCGCTCAGGCCGCTGCTCACCGAGCTGCTGTCGTCCCAACTACAGGAGGGGAAGAAAAAAAACACAAAGTTAAAAGGAGCAATATGTAACTGTGATACGTAGAGTTTAAAATGGGTACTGCAGTCTAAATTCAAAAACATGGTGAATTCATTTGCTTTCTTGACAGGTTTAGAATGAGCAGCATTTATCTTCTGACCAGGTCTGTGACTCAGAACTTCATCAAAATGCAAGACTGTATGCTTTGATGTTATAACTGTAAGGTGTCTCTCTCCCCCCCGCCCCGTCCTCCCTAGAGTTGATGGTTGCCACTTTGCGGACACTATAGCTTCAGTGTTCGACCAATTCTGCACCAAAAGCATCCCACCACGATTCTGCTCGTGGAGCTTATTAGAAACATGCAGAGGCTTTTAAGGACGGGTAGAAAAAGTTGTATTTGAACCAGTTCTCTCTTGCACGCTTCCATCATTGTAACACCGGTTGGTTTGCCGTTTACCTGGCAGTAGAAGATGGTTATATGAGATGATAAGATAAATATGTGCATATGAAGAACATGGTGTGCATATATGTATTGTATGTATGTGCATATTTATATGTATATATTATATAAGTGTGTATGAGTGTGTTCGTATGCAGGTATGTATATTTGTACATTTGTGTGTACATATGTATAATGTATCATTATTTGGAAATAGGAGCTTGTGTGTGTGTGTGAATGCGTGTGTCTGTTCTAGTCGTGTCCTGTTAATCCTGTTTATCCTATTTATGATTAATGTTATGTGTTATGTGTTGTAATGGTTGCATTGTCACTATGTAAAGTCTGTTGTGAGGACCCCAGGAAGAATAGCTGTTGTAATGCTGCAGCTAATGGGGATCCAAATAAACTAAACTAAACCAAGGGGCGTCCAAAACAACCACGTGGGGGTGCCTTAAAACTGCCTATCTACAAAAACAGACCACTCTGGACTGGAATCAAAACTTAGAAGGAGCACATACTGGCTGCTGCATTGTTGACACAGAAGCCAGCACTTCAACATAGCATGTTTGATGATATAGTAAAGGTCATTTTATCATTTCATTTAGTAGATATCTGACATATTGCTCCTTTAACACTTGATTTGTGGCCAGTTACTTTAAGCAGCAGATGTAGCAGCATCAGCAGCAGTGCTCAGTGCTTTACCAACAAGCATGCTGCCTGACCTCCATCTGCCGTCATCATCTTCTTACTCTAATTAAAACTTTATTCAGCATGTAACTGACGGATTAACGGAAAAAAGAAGAAGCACATGTATAATTTTCTCAGTGTCCATCACCAGCTCGGCTAGCAGAGTAGATCATTTATAAGTGCCAAATTAGTCTCTTCAAACAGCTGTGCTCCTTTTCAGGACCCCACTGACTTGTGGGTATTTGAGTCCTTTTTTGTGCAAGGAGAAAAAAATGGCTCCGGCTCATTAATCGTTGCGCTTCTCATTAACTCTGAGTGTGAGGAGGAATAAAAAGGATCTTCATTAGTGCGGTAATTATTCAGCTGCTGTTGGAGGCTGACAGACACAGAAATCAGGAACATTTTGGATCGAACAGCAATCATCCTCACACTCACACTGTTTAATCACGACAGAGTTACACATCTGAAAACTCCTGCAGGATGTTCCTCTAATCTGCAAACTGATTTCACATATCAGACACAATAAATCACCTTCGATGAAAAATCCATTAGCCCTTCATTCTCTTTAATTGGTCTGTCTATGACACACACACACACACACACACACACACACACACACACGCATCACACAAACACAAACAGTTGTGACAGCTCACATTCACATGCACAATAAGGACACACTTGGAGTCCTTACAGATACTAACTGCTTCCCTTTCCAACATGTACAGTCTATACGTGTGTGTGCATGTTTGTTTCTTTGTGTGAGACAGAGACAGCGCCCCTACTGGTGAGATATATCTGATAAACCTTCTTCAGATTTTAATTCAAATCCAGAGTGTACAGAGAGAGATGACAACCAATACTGAGAAAACGACACAACCATGCACATGCTTTGGTCTAGAGATGTAATTGTAAAATAACATGTGACTATTTAGGCAATAATTTAAAAAGTCAAAATTAAAAATATATGAATTAAAGACCAACAGATGAAATAATGAATACATTTGGAAATATATAGACAAATGTATAGATACATTTTTTTTAAATTTCTGATCAAATGTATTATTATAAAACTGACTTTTATTATGTGTATGAATATAAGGAGGTCTTTTGTTTCTGTATATTTCCCATCTATCCATCTGTCCGTCCAGCCATCCATCTAACCATCCAGTTGATTGACAGCTCGGCTTTTTAAGACTGAGCAAAAGCAATAGGGAAAGAAAAATGAAAAATCAAGGGATAGAACTACTGTAACTTAATTAAATGTATTTCAATTATAATTTATACATTGAAAATTGTATATTCTGTAGGTTGTTTTTTCATTTCCTATTTTCCATGCAATGCAGTTTTTTTCCTGCACTGCTATGACTTCATAGAGATAGGAAACTACGCTCTGCCAATGTAAGGCGTCTGATCCAATCTTCACAACAGGGTCCTAAGTCTCTGACTAGACTCTTCTCCTCTGTCGCCCCCCGGTGGTGGAATGAACTTCCAAACTCCATGTGATCTGCAGAGTCCCTCTGGACCTTTAAGAAAAAGCTAAAGACCCAGCTCTTTCATGAATACCTACTAACTTAATGATGATGGTCTCCATATTATTGATGATGATGATGGTAATGATGATGGTTTTTGTTTGATAACAATGACTTATAAGATGGTTTCTATACTGATTAGAGCTCTCAAGAACTGCCCTCAATGTTGTGCTTTGCCTCTGGTCACTTCCTGTCAGCACCTGTGTGTCCAATCAGACTCAAAGCTGATCGTTTGCTCTTACTGACATTGTTCCATTTTTTTTCTAGATCCTTGCTTGTGTTGTACTTACTCTCTGATGTACGTCACTTTAGATAAAAACGTCTGCTAAGTGAATTGTAGAATTGTAGAAGTAAAGTTTATTTGTTAAAGCAGCGTTCACAGACTGAGGTCACACAGTGAGGTCACACAGTGCTTCACTAAATGATACCATAACATTTGTGCATAGGAAGAGCGTTCCAAAGGGTCTGAGCCGCTCATTGAAAGGCACGCTCACCTTTTTTTTTTCAATTGGACACAAGGTACACCAAGTAGACCCTGGTCAGAAGACCTGATGGATCATGCTTATGATGGATGGAGCAGGACCTTTAATGAATCCTAAATTCAATGGAAACCAATGTAGAGAATATTAGATGGGTGTAATGTGAGGAGACCTGCTGGACCTAGTAAACGATGTAACTTGTAGACGGTCGAGGGAGGACTTATTAGGAGTAGAAAGATACAAAAGAATCTCGGCTTGTGAGTCCACTGATTTCAGTTAAGCCAAGTGAAAGAAACATGAAGCGGTTAACGATTCCTACGAGCCAACAATTTCCTTTACTGACATCCAAAACTACTTTCATCTAATGTGACTTTCCAGTCCGGCTGATCCCAATCCCACCCAGTATTTGAAATGATTCTTTAAAATAATGATCTGAAACAACTTCCTGAAGCTAATTGCACTTTTTTTTTGTTCAAGTCAATTCAGACTTAACATCTATAATTCATGGCTGACAAGGATGAAACCCGAAGGCGGGCTGAAAATGAGAGAATAATGACTCTCTTTTCTTCTTTTTTTTCTTCTGAAATGCTCATAGAGGAAGCAAGGGGAGAAATGTGGGCGAGGTGGAGATGTGCGGACGTGGCCGTCTGCAGGAGATAATGGCGGTATTGAAGTTTGTTCAGACAATCGATCTTAGCCATGAGAGTTCTTATCCTTAATGCCGTTCATTAGCTGCATGGTATCTGTTTATTTAATGGAGTGTTCAACTATCTCACGTTCCCTAAAGTTGAGAAGCTTGTTTTGGGAAACTAAAAGAAGAAGCTCTGCTGCAGGAGTCTTAATGGAAACAATAATAGATGTTCTGTATCAAATGACACTTGCAAAAAAAGGTTTGTGATTAATGCAGTGCAAGGCAGATAACTTGCAGCCCAGTTGTTCACTGGTGCAGTGCAGGATTCATTTGCTTTCCCTGACAGGTTTAGAATGAGCAGCATTTATCTTCTTGGACCAAAATCTGACCAGGTCTGTGACTCAGAACTGCATAAAAATGCAATACCTGTGGGCTGTGTTCTAGCTGTGAGTCTTTTTGTAGGGATTCATACTTTACTTGGAAAAGAACATGACATGGAAAGTAAAACAGGCAGAAGATGACAAGTAATGGTTTGTCAGCGTTGTCGAACATCAAAGCTCATTCCTTGTTTTTTGCCATCTTTAATCCGTCATTCTCAGATTACATTTTTCTTCAAATCAAAGCCATTATCGGAAAAAAAGCGCCTCAGAGATGGATGCTTGAAGTGCAGACTAGCTTGTCATTTGAAAATAAATCGCATCCTCGTTGTCAATCGGCGCTCTGCCTTTACTGCGGCTCTTTGATAAAGAACAAGCTGCTGTGGAGAGCTTAGAGGAGCTCTGATATCAGACAGGGGGTTGAACTGAGTGTTTGGCTCAGTGTGTTTCTGCACTCACAAAAAGCTTTAGCAAACAAAGCCTGTGGAGATCGATGGCTTTGAAAACATGGCTGCCTTGTTCCCCCCTCCCTTTAATCATTTCCTCTCATCTGCACTTACGTCCGTCTTTGCTGATTCTACGGCTTTGTTTTTGAGTTGAGGGGGCGACATCATCTGACAGCGGGGGACCGCTCCTGAGTCGATTCAAGAAGACAAACAGCAAAGTGAGGAACATGTCTGAGTGTCGACGTTCACTGTGCAGTTTGGTGCTGGCCGGGTTTTTTTTTCTCCCATTTTGGTGATGACAGGGGCTGCAAAGTCACCTTCAAGATCTGATTCAAAGTTAGCCCTCTGCTCGGCTTAACTTGCCTCCAAAAGTGACGGGGGAGTTGCAGAAGCACTCTGCAGCTTCCTCCGAGACCGGCCTTCAGTGCGTGACAGACAACAGGGGCAGACGGAGCCAAATTTAATGCTTGCCTCTAAATGAATCAGATTGGCTGAGCTCCAAGACGCAGACGAACAGAGAGCTCTGTCTGTACATATAAGACATTTCCTTGGTCTAAAATATTGTTTCTGAGAGCTAAAAAAGATGCAAGAGAGAGAGAGAGAGAGAGATGAGGAGAAGGAATTTGGGAGATTAAAGACACAGATGGTCTTTTACGGGCACTGATAGCTCCTTATGCCTAATTGCACATCTGAAATATGGTACCAGCTTCTTTAAAAGGGAGCAAAGGATTTTCTCCCTCACTATTAATTTCTTCCAAAATGAGATACATTACACATTGCACCAGTGTAGGGCTGCAAATATGCAAATACATAAATGAGGGTTAGTCGTGGACTCATCATGAAATGAAAAGGCAGAGGCAGGTGGCTGTGAAGAAGCTTCACATTCTTATCTCAATGTGAGAATCATCGAGCACGCTTTGCTCTCCTGCAACATGTCGCTCTTTCCTCCCAGGGTGGTATCTCTCCAAGACAAAATGTTAAATTGTTCTGTCTGGAGAAAAAAAGCATGAACTGTGAGTAATGTGATTAAAACATGTCTTTGTCTGTGATGCTTGCTTAATTACTCCAATAAGCTGCAGTACACAGCTTCAAGAGTTGTAATGACAAAATAAAGATGCCCTTCCGCGTTCGCATTATCTGAACGTAATGCTTTAAGCAAATTCAATGTTACAAAACAAACAAGAGTCATTATAACGGGACGTCGTGAAAAACCTACTTTCCAAATGGAAATGCAAAGCGAAGCAGACAGAAGAAGAAAGGTTGGAAGGATGTTAACATATTTAAGCTATCAATGTTACATTAAAGCTCTGATCTGTAAGATATCTACTGAATGAAATAACTTACTTAATGATCAGACATCAAGGACACATGATATGTTGAAGTGCAGGCTTCTCTGACAACAATGCAGCAGCCAGTAAGTCGTCCCTATATGTTAACATTTAATAAAATGATGCACATAATACAAGACATGATTTTTATATTTGATTTATTTTTTTGATTTATTTTTGGTTGGAGAGATAGGACAGTGGATAGAGTCGTAAATCAGGGAGAGAGAGAGTGTGTGGGGAATGACATGCAGGAAAGGAGCCACAGGTCAGATTCGAACCTGGGCCGCCCACTTGGGAGGACTACAGCCTCAGTACATGGGGCGCACGCACTAACGACTGCGCCACCAGCGACCCAAGTAATCGATTATTTAGCTAAGTTTTTGTTTACTCCAAATGACATAAAAGAATACTATCTAGCAGAAAATGTTGCTGTAGAATAAGATGCAATGACTCATACTGAAAAGAAAGAACACAACTTATTTCAGCCAATGAATCCAGCTCTCTCTTAGAGGAAGTATGAAGCTCCCACCACAAGCATAAGAAGGGTCAAACATAAATGCTAAGGGCAAAACTTCAACGCCAAGTGAGGTAATAGCTGAGTCATCCATATTGATCAAGTCTCTAATAACACCCTCCAGATAGGGCTGGAGAAACCTTAGATAATAGGACATTTGTTTTGCAGCTGTGCTGGTCGAGCTTCCTTAGGAATAAACGACTGTGTTTAATCAGAGTGAAATGGAAGCAGTGAGCTACAGAAGAGCATCAGTGTGTTCTGTAGATGTCCCCCCCCCCCCCCCCCCCCCCCCCCCGAGAGCCCACCTGACTGTAACTGAGCTGAATATTTCATCGGGCCGACTCATCAGGATCAGCTCTCCGACAGGACAGAACAGTGGCCACCTAAGCTCCTCCCCCCCCCCCCTCAGACCTGCACGTTTTCACGAGCGAGTCACCACATCTCCTGCAGGGTGGGGGGGGGGAGGAGGGGGGGCGAATCCTCAGAAATGGCACAGCCGAACTCAATAACCCTACAGCGAGGGCGGGCAAGCCGGACTTTTTTTTTTTTTTGTGTCATAACTTCCTAAATTAACAATGAGCAACAATGTACAGAGCGCAGTGCCTGAGAAGAGACTGCAGCGGAGGATATTGGCTCCTCTCCCGTGTTTCATAAGCGAGGCGGTGAAGTGGGCAGATGGCACCAAACAAGTCACAATCTCCCCCCCTTAAAATCAATCTGAAAACACACTGGATGTCTCTTGTGTTCTGTTCATTGGACAAACACGACTGTATTGACCTACATACACACACATGCTTTTTTTCTGATGGGATGGTATGGACCTGTCTGATAACTGGAAGCTATAAAAAGGTGTGACCTGCTTTTCATGAACCTGGACCTGTTGGGAAAATCTCAGCCTGTGAAAATCCATAAAAAACAACTTTCTTCTTCCTTATCAGATGCAGCCAATATGCCTTTAGCAAGGTTCTTAACCCCCCCCCCCCCCCCCCCCCCAAAAAAAAGTCTGCTGCTCACAGCCAAAGGCTACACGTTTGAAGGATATGACTTCACTGCAGAGAACACAGACTTAAAAGCCAATGGAAATGGATGCAGACCTTTTCACATGTGTTTCTTTCTCTGCAGGTTCTATAGCAAATCTCTGATTTTCTCCTGCTGCTCCCATGCTATGGATGCACTGCTGTGGCTCCAGTCAACCATGCAAACATTACCTCATGCAGTATTCAATACATCGGGTCATGTTCTTTCAACGGCTCAGAGGAGCAAACAGCTATAAGCAGCATGAACAAAAGGTAACTATGGCGATAACGCAGCATCACTGAGATAAATGACGTTATTATGAGGAGGGCTGATGATATTTGAGGGTGAATAGTGTTAAATCAAAGAGGTTGGACGTCTGCAGATGCAAGAGTGCGGTGCCCTCGGAGGACCTCTTACGTAAGAAAACAGAAAAAAAAAAAATCACGTCATGGCATCGTTTGAAGACACTTTCAGCTTGGAAATATGGCTTATCAAAGGTGTTTGTATTTATCATTACTGCTCTAATTTTGATAATTTTAAGGTTTAAACATCAGCCAAATTAACCATGCATGAAATGTTGGCTAAAAAAGGTAATAAGGCATGTTACATCTGGTGGATAAATGAAGGTATACAGCTCCGGGAATAGGAACACCACTTTAAAAAATGTGTTTGAGTAAAATGAACATTGTGTTTTGATCTTTTCAATATTTCTCCCAACGTCCAAATCAAATGTTCTCATATGTGTGAACATAACTGAGAACAAAAATATGCAGCATTCAGAGTAATCCTTATTTTGGATCACAGCTGGCATGCACTTTGACCTGCACTCTTTAAACTTTTCATATGGCTGTTTGGTGAAGTTTTGTCACTCAAGTGTTCGTTTTGATGGTGTGACAGGTGAAAACCAAATCAGTATGTCATTATTAAGTAGAACACGGTGTTCCTGTTTCAAAATTCAACAGATGCTAGAATAGAGAGACTTCCATGCTTGCATATACAGACACTGATTAAAGGAAAGATTGGAGTAATCTTTTGTTTTTTCCAGAGCTGTATACACAAAAAAATCAAAATGAAAGTCAAATAGAGAGAGAAACTTTTGACTGCTGATGATTGACGTCCCTTTTACTTTAGTCCATTTTCAAGTTTAATGAAAATCTACCAAACCCCCTCCTATATGTTTGTCACGACGATTGTGAGACTGAAAACAATTTATTGGGAATGCATGTCATTCTTACTCAACTTAAACTACTTTTTTTTAGTATTTCTTAAGATTGGTTGCCATTCAAGACCTCGACAACAAGAGCGTCCTAAACTACAACGAAAGCCTTGCCTTAAAAAAAAAAAAAGACAAAAAAGGGAATTGCCATTTCTTGAAAGCATCTTAATAAGAGAGATAAAGACTTTCATTTAAACTTGTTTGCACATTTTTGTCCTGTTTGTGTTTTCTGGAACTTCAGGTACTGTAGGAAATAACAAACCTTACACATAACAAACTCGATGTTAAAAAAAAAAGAGCCACAACAAAGACATGCTCACCCAGTCACTATGACAACTATCTGTCAAAGACAAACTTTGAAACACTTCAATATTTTCCTCCTCTCCCACACATTCTCTCTATACTCACACGTATAGAGCATGGATCTGTGATGTCAATGCAAAGCACTCATCCTCATTTACTCGTTCCATAATCCCAGTTAATGCCACTGAGCTCTTGCAACACACACAAGAAAACACCAAGACGTCTTCACTAATGACTTCTTCTTGTGCCTTTTTTAAAGCTGAAGCTGGCGAGTGGCTGAATTTTTTCCCCTCAACTCTGATGGAGAGCACAAAGAGCCGGCCCATTACGACCAGCTATGACAAGTTTTGACTCAACTCAAAGCACAAACAGTACACACACACACATTTAAAGCATCAACCAGCTGCTCCAAACACAAGTTCAAGTGTAGAGGAGTTTCGACTCACCGCCTGTTGGATGGACGCTGCCTGAAGTGCTTTGGTCTGTTTCTCTACCGCGCCTTGAACCAAAGGAGAGAACACCTGACAGAGGAGCTACAGACGCTGCAAAGACGCCCGGGAGTCCAAAAAGGAAATGTGGAATGAGAGACAAAGGACTACCTCACTCTTCCACTTTCACCCCCCTGCTGCCTGCTGCTGGTGGTGTTGGTGGTGTTACTCCCCCCCCCCCCCTTCTTCTTCTTCTTCTTCTTCGTCTCCCCTCCCCTCCTCATCAGGATGGGCCTGTCAGCCCCGTTGGAGATGCAATCAGACGTGCCGTCAGCAGCGGGCTACCGAGGGGTTAATTAAAAGGAGGATGACAATGCAGAATGGAAGCCAAATCGAGGAGGAAGCTGGACGCGAGCCGACCGTGCCTCATATTTGCAGAACGCCTCTGACTGGAAGTGATCTCATGCATAATACGTGAGACTCTCAGAGAAGTGTGCCTCGTGTTGGGACATTATTCATGACTCCAACGGACTGAGAGAGACTCATGGTGAGGCATTTTTGAAATCAATAAAAGAATAAAGAGAGACACAGAGAGACTAACTCCAGCTTCTGAAGGCAACACAGAGCAGCCCGGTCTTTATTTGCTGACGTCTGGTGCCAGGGGACAGAACAGTAAAAGCCACACAGATAACAGGAAATCCCTTCCAAGACATCAAACAAGTATGAAACACCCAGCTTTATCCTTTCCTGTTCATCGCTCAGGCTAGACACCTGTATTTTATTTTCTTTACAAACAAACTTTTTGCCTGTGATGCTGTAAAAGTAATTATCTTCCTCAGAGAAGGATTCTAAAAAAATTAACTGGACGCAAGTTGAATCACGACTGTGAAATGAGTTGAGGATAGAGAAAAGCAAAGCAGACATTTGTTTACTGAAAAATGTCCTGGATTTGTCACAGTGAGACAAAACTCGTTTGCATTTTGACCAAAAAAAAATAAAATCAGACTTGCCACTGACTGTGGAATCTAATTCAGCTCAGCACAACTCAATTAAAGAAAAAGGGAACAGAGTGACCTTGGAGGGGACGGGCTGCCAATGTGTCTGTTGCCAAGCAGTGACGGACAGCGGGGACGTCAGCGCTGGTGAAGACGTCCAGACTTCCGACTGCAATGCGGTCAAAAAAATGACAACAAAATCTTTAGCTGTTTGGCAGCGAGGGGTTTTAAAGCAAGCTAATGCAAACCCAGCCGGGGGATTGTCCGAGGCTATGGCAAACTGCTGGAACAAACTAGACCACAAGCAGAGAGCATGAATGTTTGCAACACAACGTCAGCCTCCTCCTGCTGAGGCCTGCATGGAGACATCAAGACAAACATAAACACTGCTGCACTCTGAAGATGTATTTCCTTCAAACAATGGAGTAACAACCAACAGTACTTAAAGGTTTCTATTCAAAGGATCAAAATGTGTGAAGAGGAGATCTGACTGAAGAGCTGTAGCAACTGGAACCAACAATATGTAAAGTATGATGTGATACAAAAGGAAACTCAAGGATATGATACAACACAATACAATACAATGCAATATGATCCGATAACCGATTTTGACGCAATGAGATGCGATAAGACTCGACACGACATGATAAGGTACGATATGACAAAATATGAGACAATACTCTACAATACGGTCAGTCTCTTTGTCTCTAGGGGCAACTTGTGAGGGTCTTGAACAATTGTTAGATTAATCATACATTTTGACTATTGGTGTAATTTAAAGCTGGGGACGATAACTTTGGGAAAAAAAACCCACACAAAGAATAAGCTAGCATTTTGAAGTAAGCTAGATCTGTTCTGTGATGGTAAATGGAAAATCTTTGAGTTTTGGACTCATAGTCTGTCAAAGACAAAACAAGGAGTTAAAACACGCATTTGAAGCTAACTGTTCACCACAGAACCCATCTTTCTAGGTTTACGGTGTAGGTACCAGATGTGCTCGGGTGTTCAGATCGACTCGGGGTCCTGCGCCTGCTAGTGACGCCATACAATGTTACAATTCACTTAGCAGACGCTTTTATCCAAAGCGACGTACATCAGAGATTAAGTACAACAGTAATCCATTCATACACCACCACTGAAGCAGCGGGAGCAATGCAGGGTTAAGTGTCTTGCCCAAGGACACATCGGACATGTTGCTCAGCTGGGGATCGAACCCTCGACCTACTGAGGGGCGACGACTCTACCAACTGAGCCACAGCCGCCCCCGCCCCCGGAAGTTTTATTCGCGATATCAGGGCATAGTACTACATGTCCCACGATCATAGAGTGTTTCTGATTGGTTAAGCTTGCTGTTACCATGGCAATGTTTCCCGCTAGATAAGTCTCGCTAGCAGGCGAGCTAGTTAGTCACAAACTACAAGATAGTACAACACTTGTATTACGGTATAAAACTATAACAACGACAAAAGTTACTCTTAAGAATACACAATATAATTTGCAATGGATTGTGGGATGTGTAGTTCCTTGACTTCGGAGGAAAGTCATGTACACAGTATTGTCTTTATTTATGTTTTTTAATGTCGTTTTGGTGCAGAATTAAATGTCCTATCGTCAGTGGGCGGTCACTGTTGTGCTCAAAGACCCGACAAAACCGTGAAAACTATGAACTCTCCGATCATGTTATGTGACTTCACTAGCAGTGCTATTTAAGTGTCTCTTCACTGTTGTAGTTTAAGGTTTGTCAGCTCTCAGGGGGGCCCCCTACTGGCCTGGGGCCCCAAGCAAATTGCCTTCCCTGCCTGTTGACAAGCAGAACCTTGAATGATGCAGAACTGATGTCCAACAAGCTCACTTAGAAAAAAACTGACTACAGCATGTCTGTCCTGACTCTCTAAATTGACACCGCGCAGTATTTACGTTTAAGATGTTATCTTTACCTCTTTACAGGTTTTCATTTGCTGATCTTAAGGAAGAAATCGAAACAATAAAAGGTTCAGTTCTAGTTCATAAATGTTCAACTTCCTTGATTACAACATGATACCCCCCCCCCGCCTTTTAATACAATTACATTGTCATAATCCACAACAGAGTCAGGCTCCATGGCTGTAAAGTGAATTAGCAGTGATAGGAGATTTGTTGATTCTCATCTTCACAAACTCATTAGGGCCTGTTGCTTGATGAATGGGCTCGTATCCTCGGAAATGTTCAGCCATATGAATTGATAAAGCCGCAGCAGAAGTCTCCCCCCTCTTTATTTATCTGGAAATCTATTCGATGTTAACATTGAATTCAGACACCTTTGGAGGCATCAGCTTATCCATCAGCAGTTTTGCAGACAAATCTTTTCGGCCACATTGCGCTCTTGTGACAAAACTGCACATACAGAGACTTTAATTGTGCCCAGAGGCTCCTCTGCTGGGTGGAAATATACAAATAAAAATGTGGCAAGTAAGATTTTAAATGCTCCATTTGTTTTTCAAAGTCATGAAGAGAATGAGAACAAGCTGCATTATCGCTCACATTAGAAGGAAAACTGCCTACGACCGGCGTAAAGTGATAACAAACAAACTTAATGTGATGCTTTAATATCCTAGCTGCTGCTGCTGCTTCTTCTTTTTTCATCACAACCTGTTGAGAATTGCGAAACAAAATCCGTCGTCTCTAAAAAGCACACAGACATCTCAAACTTTTCAATGAATTCTGATTTCTGATAATCCAAGTTAGCTCTCGGGGTCACACGCTCTGCCTCAACAGTCCAATAAGCTGCAGCTTTCTTCTCTGCAAACAACCGGCCCCCCGTAACTGGGCAAACTTATTCGATTAAAAGTTTTAAATCACCAGCACGTCAAGAGTCGAGAGATAAAAGGAACCACTGCAGTGGATGTAGGGGAATCACTCTCTTTGTATTACAGCCTTACATCACTGCACAGTTAAGATCCACTGATCACCTTTTTCCTCTTTTCAAATTAAATCACCTCCCTTTTACTTCATATGACTTCTAATATTACTTTGAGGCACAACAAACCAACATTTTCAACATTTTTTTTAAGCATAAAGGGCAAGGCCGGATCAACCATTATGATAACTGGGCTGAGATCTGTAGAGGGCCCGGGGTAGTAACTGTATAAGAATAAAACAAGGTTAGACCTAGCTCTACTGTAGCCTCTTCGCTGGTGCCACAGCAAGCCCTCATAACCCTTCTCTGATTCTGTGGTAGTGGGGGCGATAGTGTTGGTGGGTTTGGTGGGCGACAGATTTTATGGAGGAGCACTTGAAAGTTTCTGCCCCAAGGGGCTCGTTGTCGTGCCGATGAAGAGGCACTGGCAAATCATCTTCACACTGAAGATACAAACCTCCAGATAAAGGAGGTTTTAAAAGGTACGTCCATATTAAAAGACATAAACATGCTCTTTAAAACAAACAACAACAAACATCAAGAATAAACTTAACTGTGATCGATGCTTACAGATTCACATGTGGAGTCACACATTGTGCATGCATGACCTCTGCAGCACATGCATTAGAAACTAGCGAGGGATGTAAATGTCCCATTACCGTCTCACGTCCCCTTTGTGTCACTTTAAGGTGACTCACCATTATGACATCACAGTTTCCCATTAATCACACACAGTCAGACCTCGAACTATACTTGCAGGAATGGATGTTATAAATCATACAAATGTGATTTAACTGTAACAAAGTATACTTCAAATCCTCAGGTTGGTTTTAAAGTCAGCTTCTAAAAAGGAATAATCAGGATTAAGATCATTGGTTGATGTTTTGGTCGGTTTGTTTAAAAAAAAGGGTAGCTATGGAAATAATACAGGGAGCTATTTCAGCATGAAAAGTACAAAAACAAAGCAGAATGTTTGTTCAATGCAACAAGTAAAACATTGACAACAATGAGGCATTCATAGGGGGGAACAGACCATGAGCGGCTCAGAGTGAGTACCTCTCTGGACATTTGAGGTTTGATGCAGAAGAAGAAAAAAACTTCACAGATTTGAGTGAAGACATCTCCATGATCTGTTGGACTCCAAAGTCACATTGAGAAAAAAAATGGAAGCAGCACAGGATGTCTTTTTATTTCATCACTGCCCATTTAGTAACTGCTTGACTTCACTTATTAATTCAGCGAGTACAGTAATTAACGAGGACATCAAGCTTCTCCTGGAGGGAAGGAGGAGAAATATTCAGATTCGTGATAAATAGAGGGAGCAGCATTCAGAATGGAGGACGCACTTGAATCAATGCCAGAGAATAAGAAAGAGGAGGAAAACTTAGCTTGTAAAAAAAACTTTCCCTTGAGCTCCTCTGAATGAAAAGACGCCTAATTAGTGTGTGGGCCGTCCTTTTTTTTTTTTTTTTTTTTTTTTGAGAGGAAATAAATCTGCATGCAAGCACCTGCACAAGTGAGGACGCACATTTGCATGATCACAAGAGCCAGACACAGCTGGGTACTCAAAATCGGCGATAAAACTTCTGCCAATTACCATCAGAGGTTGCTAAGTTTAGTCTGTGTGTGCGCGTGCTCTTCATCAGGGGGAAAGACTGAGAAGAGACAGAAGCAGACAGGCAGGTGCCGGAAAAATCTTCACAAAGCTAGAAAGCAGAAATGTCGAGACGCGGCAGTTTCAGGTGCAACGTGAGAGGGGATATTTTCTTCCTAAGCGGGCGCCCCTGGCAGAGAAGGAACTACACAGGAACTTATATAACGACTGACTTTTGTCATTGGTGGCAAAAAACCTTCTTCTCCAAATCTCCTCGCTGCTTACGGCAGCAACTGAGGAGCCACGCAGCTTCACCGCCGCAAATGTCACCACTCTGCAGAGTGACAGCCAGGCTCCTGCTCCTCAGCAACACACACACACACAAGCACAGATCTGCACAGGCACACACACATTACAAAATGTAGTCCAGGACGCGCACATAGACAAGCTCTCTTTTCGTCAACATAACACACATTCAAACACACACAAACTTGTCTTACAATCCCCCAAAGCTTCAAATAACAAAAAAAACAAAAAAAAACGCAGAGCCAGCTGCCATGGTCCGGCCCTCAAACAAGAGGGCGAGCAAGGAAGAGAGACAGCACAACACACACACACACACACACACACACACACACACACACACACACACACACACACACACACACACACACACACACAAACACGCACACACACACACAGGCTAGACACAAATGCTAAAAGCGAGGCCCTGTAACTTATTCATGCCTCTGCTGAGAACGGGAAGCCTGTCGGTGTCAAAACATTCTCCTTGGGCATCTTTTGCTTGACAGTAAAG
The DNA here is from genome assembly GCF_963584025.1 of Labrus mixtus. Classification (NCBI taxonomy): domain Eukaryota; kingdom Metazoa; phylum Chordata; class Actinopteri; order Labriformes; family Labridae; genus Labrus; species Labrus mixtus. The sequence goes on along the minus strand of NC_083633.1, from coordinate 4,305,835 downwards.
CCACGAGCATGCGCTCATCTATGTTGCATGACAGGAGGGTATTTTTAGAGGCCGGCTTTTTTAGCTGAGGCTGAATTAACCATTGTTCTTTAAAACGGGCTGATCAGAAGAGAGATCAGAGCTTTTGTTGTTGAACGTCTCTGGGGCAGATGGACGGATTTAGGAGAGTTTCCTGGATTCCTGGAAGAGCCCAACATATTTTTGTTCTGCCAATATAATCAGGCTGATATGCACCTATCACAGATTTATTTGTGTTGGCATATGTTAAACTTCTTTTACAGAAGCTTTATCAGAAAACAATGCTTTGAGGGATTTGAAATGTCACCATGAAGTTTCTTCTGCAAAAAACTCTCTGAGCACTGTCTGCAGCAGATCCTCACAACATGTGCAGACTATTAGAAAACAACGTGTAACAATGTTAAATGTTCTTTAATGCAATTATTTGGTGAAAAAAAAATTGTCTGAGAACATTTGCATGTTTCTGTCTGCTCAGGATTCAAGCCAAAATCATATAGAAAATGAGAAAATGTCTATTCCAGTTAGAATCAACCAAAACATCTGTATACCACATTATTCATACTCAATCTGATCAGTCTGATTGTTGTATTTGTAGCCAAAGACTGTTCAAGACATAGACACAGGCTCAATTATACCACCCATTGGTTACTGAAGAGGCGTTTTGAAGCACAATCGTGGCAGTCGCCATGTTGGAAATATTGACTCTACCTAATAGTGGTCAACAGGTAACAGGCAAATAAGAAGAATAAAGTACAGGGTAAAGAGGAGGAGCTTGGAAGGAAATCAAACCTAAATAAACTCTGCCACGCCCCTTATTTGAAAAATGTAGAAATAGGGCTCAATAATATCAAAATAGATTAGTTCTGAAATAATTAACCGCCCATACAATGTCAACCAGTAAAGGAATGAGCAGTTGATACCACACTGGTTTTAAACTAGGCTGTAAACATGTTTTTTTTTTCTGTTAAAATTAGCATTGTCATTTGAGACCTAATGGGTTTTCCTGGCTTTTAGAGCCTCAAGTGGACATTTGAGGAACTGCAGGTTTTTGTACGACGACATCGGCTTCATTTTTCAACACCTGAGGTCGCCCGTTGTTTTTGAGCACAACTTAAGATATTCAGCCAAAAGTACTCCTGAATCTCGTCCTACCTTTGTCTTGAATATTAATGGTGAAAATGCTTTGACTGTACCCCAACATAGACGATGAAAACTCTATGATGTGAATTCACTCCTCGTCTTTTTTTCTCTACCAGTGGTCTAAACCACCTCCAGAAACATAACACATCACATCTTGTACAGAGGAGAACTTTCCCAGGTAACATGGACGCCAACATATCTGACCAGCAAAAGACAATGATGTATCTCTATACTGCAGCGGATATAAGCCCACCCTGTTCAAGCCCCAGATGGTCTCAGTCACCTGCTGTCCAGGCGTCTCTATCTGATGAGTCATTTAGATGAAGTTCCTCCGGGGGCTTTTTTTGGTTTGGGGATAAAGCAGCCATCAGAGGCAGCCAGGGGAGTTGTTATGGTCGGAGCAAAGCGTGAAGCATAATGAGCCTCATGGGAGCTCGGTTTGTGTACACAGACAGACTCCGGCTCTCTTCCTCCCAGGAACTCTCTCTACCACTGCCAGCGTGCCGGGAGGCCAGGAGGGAAGTGTACTTTTGCAAGTGTGTGTTTATGCTTGTATGAGGTGATTCAAAAGTGTGTGTGGTTGCGTGTGCCTTCTTTCCTAATTGTAAGATGGGATATGTGGAGATGAATATTAATGCATAGTCATTCTTTCCATTACTGATAAAATACAGCAGTTATGCTGTTCTGAATGGGGAACAAATTATTTTGTCACTTCATATCTATCACCCCAAAACTGTAGAGGTCCCCCATGCTCTGCTCTGACAACTTCTAACACGAGTTACAGCTATGCTAAGCTGCTGGAGGCACAACCAGAAACTAGCAGTAGAAATAAATCTGCTGTTTTTGTTCACACATGCTGCTCACCCTGAAAAAAATCTGGAGCTTTTCAGGAGTTTTGTGCAAGTTAGTACTATTACTAAACATATAACTTAATAAGACTGTAGTCGTCCTTGAGATGGTCGACCAACCCACAAAATGGGAAATAAACCCATCCATTCTTTGTTTGTGGTCTGCATAAGTCTTACATTACAGAGTAAAAACTCAGGGGGGGGGGCTCATTGCATTTAAAGAGACACACACACAAAAACGGAGCGTTCTGAGAGAGCTGGTTTATAGAAGCCCCTAAAATTCAATTTGGCCACAAAGTTGTGACTTGTCATTGAGGTCTGAGTCATGCTACTTCTCAGAAAAATAATTTTACTCTGAAAATCGCTGATAAACCCACAATGAATGCTACAAGGTGACATTCCTCCTCCAGGGGTTCTTAAAAGTCATTCAGGATCATTTACATTTAAATGAGGTATTTGATAAAGAGTACAACATAATTATGAAGTGAACAAAAATCCCTCCTAATTTCATGAATTGAAAATACTTCATTACAGCCTGTTTAGGACGTTTTTTTTCCCTCTCACAGCACTGCTCCCTGTGTTCCTCCGACAGTTTCTCTTAGATAAGGGAGCGGATATAAAGCAGTAATCGAGCAAACAGGTGAAGCATTCACTACATTTTCTGGTTGTTGTATACAATGATCATAAGACGGCTGAAAATGAAAGTCATGGTTTTAATCGGAGCAGGTGTAACGACACCATCAGCTGCCTGTATCTGTCACTGCGGGAACTACGGCAGGTGTGTGTTTCATGGGATAGAAAGTTCCACAAAGTCAGCGGACAGATTGTTTGAACTTGGGTCTTATCCCTTACTCGTTTCACTTAAAGCCGGGGGGGTTATGTGGAGAGGGAGACGAATGCTCTGGGATAAAGAAGGAACCAATCATGGAAGGCAGATCCTGTCCTAAGGAGGGAGCTAAAGCCGGCCTAGAGGTGTGAAGCCCCGGTGAGCAATCGCTTCCAAAAATGAATTCCTTCCCCAGAGCTTTGTCGTCTGTCAGTGGGAAGTGACAGCACAGCTTCTGACAATCACATGTCAGAGGGAGGCAGGGGAAGCAATGAAGGCATGTGTACTTTTTTGAGCATCTGTGTGTGTGTGTGTGTGTGTGTACATTATTACAGTTTGGTAAAAGGAAAAGCACAGAGAGGAAGGAAGGAAAAAACAGGGTTCCAGAGTTCAGATTCTTTTCCTATTGGGAGCTTCTTGCCTGCAGGCATCTTAAGAGGAAGCAGACATCGATATTTCCTCATCGCTCCCAGAGGCCCGGAGCGCTAACACAGACTTTAGCAGAGAAAAAGCTGCAATTTTGGGGATTTATGTCAAAGCAAGGTGAGATAAACTTAAGGCAGAATATTCATATTGCAGAGATAAAAAAAAAACATGCAGGGGGGGGAAGTTAGGAAGAGACGGTTTGCAGGGTTCATAGTTATTCTTATCCCATTCATCCCCTTTGCCTCAAAGAGTCTGACAGCCTGACAAGCAGACCCCGTTCAGACTGACAGAGGGGGCAGGTTAATCGGCAAGTCTGAAACCTCTGGACAGGTCTAGCATGTTTTGACGCTCTGTCGATCTCAGATATGATCGGACTCGCCCCCTGCTGGCTGACGGGCTTGACTGGCAGTGGTGACGGATGTGAATGTGAGAGCGAGCACGTAGCACGGTAGCAGCAGGGCCGTCTGGGCCGAGGAACAATTGGATTAGAGAGCAAAAGCAAAAGATACAGACTCAGCAGGAAAGCAAAACAGCACCAGCAGGACTGCCAGTTTTAATGTGACTCATCTAAACTTCACAATTTTTAACGTCTAACCTCAATGACGTCCCTTTTTTCTTTTTCTTTTTTTTGGTGTGACTTATCATCTGTGTGAGTGCTGTCCTGTTGGCTCAGAGCCTCTTTAGCTGCACTCATTTACAGCTTTACAACAAAAGCCGAGTAATTCTTGAGAGCCGTATCTGATCGGCTTTTTCATGCCTCCCACTCCTCATTGAAGTCTTGGCAGAAGTTGAAGTTGCGACACTGGGAAATGTCATTTCGTCAGTCGATTCTCGCAGCAGCCCTCTCTCTGAGGGCCTGTCATCACAATCTTTGCCTGACAGCTTTGAATCGATCGCACGCCTCTCCTTTTCACCTCATTTAGCCGAGTGTGTCTCTGCAGAGGAGGAGGTGTGGGTGCCCTGCCGATCACCCCTGAAGGACAAAAACTTTTTTTTGTTTACCTGTTCTGTGCGCACATAAGGTGCAAAACATTTACTCTTAAGAAGACTGACACCTCGTGAAACTCTGAACACAAGTCACATTTCCTCTTTCACATCTTTCCTTTTTCATCTTTAAACATTCGACTGAAAGATAAATAAAACTCTGCTATGTCCTCTTATCTCCTATTTTTTTTCTTCTACCACCATGAGACCAAAATAGACATACAGTAGTTTAACGAAAGATTAAGATGTACAGATGTTAATTATTGTATTGATTCTTTTACTTTTGGTGCTTTCACACTCACTGGGAAAATCTTTCAGCCGAGCTGCATGTGTGAATGCAAACGGACACATTTTTCATCCCGACTTAATCTGGAATTATTCCTGGCAGTCCCCTAGTAAATGTCCGTGTGAAGTCTGGGTGAGCTGATGAGTGAACGCAGCAGGTATAACTCAGGCCTACAGGATGGGTGGAGTGAGCTTTGTTTCGATGCTTTATACTCTTTACTGCTCCTGTTGGTTTGTCATGATACTGTTTTCCACTGATGTGTTTGCCTTGAGGAAACATCTGCATACATGTTGTAGTGATTTTAACACAGATGTACAGTCACAATTATATGAAACGTTTAACCTCTCTGCATGCGTTACACAGCTGACCCACCTCACCTGAGCCCAGTAGAGTGTGTCAAGTTGTGAGAGTGCGGCAGACACACATATCTCCGGCTGTGAGGTGCATGTGTGAACAACACGTTCCTGAAAATATCTGGGCTTTACATTTCTGAACATTTCTAGAAGACGTCAGGAGTGCAATATGAAAGAGATTGTTTTTGCATACCAAATGTACCGTTTTCTTTACATTACTACTTCCCCTTTTCGACTTGCTTAGTCGTTAGCCAGGTAGCAGTTTTCAAGGTGAATGGATAAAATGTGTTCAATTGGCTGTGAGCGGATGTGTCGGACATTTCTGCTTGGCATAGCTGATCTGTTCCAGCCTTCCTGCCGCTCTCAACACAGAACACCACTTTACTCGAGCACATGCATCACCGGCTGCAGAGCACAGTCTGCTGGATTCAGCGCCGCAATACATCCACCTGGATTAAGCTCGACGTGAGTGGCAACGAGCGAGGCCTCTGAAGCAGTTTAGGCAGTCGAACCCAATCGGTGCCATCCATCCAATCATGTTCAGTTTTAATGGCTTCATGCCAAAGAAATGAACTAGTATTCAAACCACAGACACTTTATGCAAATGTTGATATTTAACACAGTGCACTGATACTTCCAGTGTGTCCCTGCATGGATCTCAAAACTTCAGCTGGACCTTTGTAGCGGTCCACAGTCCACACCCACATCACACACCGATCAGCAGAGCAAGCAGCAGCATTTAAATTGACATGCTGGATTCTTACCTGTCGATGTCACCCTGCACCTCTTTGCTCCCTCTCTGGGAGATTTCTCGAGAAGAAGCCGCGTCTGAGGCTCGCCCTGCGTTCCGCGCATACAGATGAAGGCCGCCGTCTGTAAGGTATCTGTGAGAGGAGAGTTAATGAGAGGTGGTAGGTGTCAGGCTTCACTTTGACATAAAAAAGTTTGACTTATTCAGCATTTTTGAGTTGATTGGAAGCAGTTAATTAAAACCAAACCAGGGAGCTTTAAGACTGTTAATGTTTTTTTTTGTGAACTAACAAAAGCAGAGCATGTTTAAATTGTGTTTGTTATCTGTGTATGTGGCATAGAGTAAGTGGTAGGATTCGAGGCTAATGCCAGAAAGCAATCTGACATGGCTGATAGAACACAGAGATCATTAGCGTCGAGCTAATTAAGCTAATAATTCAGCTAATTACCTTTCCCTCCCAACGCGTTGTTACATTTTCTGTCCTGACACGTCTTTAATCCTACAGATGTTGTACTCCATCACTCCTCGCTTAACGTCCTCTCCCATTTCGACCCTGCCAGTGCCCCCCCCCATAACCTCTCGTGCACAGATCCCAAGTGGGACTCAGCTCTTGTGTGGGTGTTTATGAATTGGTTTTCAACACCCCTCCCACTGGCTCGAGGCATTTATCGCTACGACTGAACCAAGGTCAGAAGCCCACACGCACGCTTGTACAGTAGTGATGCTTTGTGTTGAAGGAACTGAGTCATCTTTTTTCATTCAGGTGATCTGTCAGTGTAAGAAGTCCTCTCAAGGTTCCAAACAGATGTATTATCTGAGCCTCGCCTTTCAAAGCATGACAAACCTATGATAGCCTTGGTGCATGTCAGGCGGCTATTTGTAATAATGCACACTGAAAGATGGGAAAGGCCTTGGGGACTGGATGAATGCACATCTTACCATGAATGAAAGCCTTTTTAACAAAAACAGTAGGCATATGCCGTGAGTCATTCATGATGGCGCATAAAGAAAATGTCCCTCATGGTAGTATTTTAATTAATATGACTGATGGAGAGAACACATCTTTATTAAAGCTGACGTCAGATTGGCTCACTCAAAGAATGTCATAAACATTAAACACGTTTCTAACAATTTAGACATAAAAAGTCAGGGGAAGCATCCTTTGAAGGACCCAACCAACAAAGAAACCAGTGTTCATAGCCTGCAGAGATGGCTCATGTGAGCTGACGATGGTTTGGTCTACAGAGTTATCAGTTTGCATCACCAACCTTCCATAATACTTCCCCTTTCGTTTCTAAGCGATGCCCCCGTCTTCTAGCAATCTCAACAGCTGCACTGGATCTAGCAAAGTCTAGTAACTTAACCAATTATTTCAAAGATAACTTGAAGTTTTCAAGGCCACTTGTGTTCTTAATATAAGAATTGGTAGCTCTTCAATTGAGTAGAAACCAGTTAGTTACATTTTAAAGTGTATTACTCTTGAGAGTCCGCGGCTCATTTGAATTAGCACGCAATTAATCTTGAGATATATTTGTCCACAAAATGATGCTCAGTTGGTAGAGTTGGTCAACTATAAACCCGAAGGTCAGGGGTTCGATTCCCAGCTCCTGCAGTCACATGTCGATGTGTCCTTGGGCAAGACACTTAACCCCAAGTTGCTCCCACTGCTTAGTTGGCGGCAACGTGTGAAGGTGTGTGAATGAGTTAAGTTACTTCTGGTGGTCACTTTACATAGCAGCCTCTGCCATCAGTGTGTACATGAGTAAGTATGACCTAGGGTGTAAAGGCTAGTCAGAAAACTAGAAAAGTGCTATACAAGCACATTTAACATTTAAACAAAGTTTTTGTTATTAAACTCCAAAAAAATGCCATTTTTCAGGGATTAATCAAAAGACAAACATTCAACATTTTACATGTTGTCACTCTTTCAGTTAGAGATATGAAATATTTATTTAAGGAGGAACTATTGATCAGGCCTTTCAAGCATGAACTCAGAGTTAGTCAGTGCATCAGAGGAAGCTAACATGCTAACACTCGTCATCCTACCCGCTGGTGATCTCATCCATCCGTCCGTTCTTTCCCAGGATGTCCCCATCACTCATGTACCCTGCCACCTCCATCTGCTTCCCTCCTTCCAGCCCTCCTCCTCCTGCTCCCTTCTCCCCATGCTCCGCCCCCCTTGCCCCTGCTGCAGCTGTGGCTCGCCTCAGGGGGGCGCTGAACACAAACCTGGAGGGGTCCGAGTGCCCGCTGTAGCGCCCGGTGGTGGTACCAGAGCTTGTCGTGCTCCCCCTGGGTGCAGCATAGCTGCTGGGCATTGAGGGGGCGTCACCTGCCTGGAGACGTGGGGTTTGTGATTGGCCCAGACGCCAGGCCATGGGGGAGGAGCGTGTGGTGAGGGCTGGAAGGCCACGCCCATTGACCTCAGTGGTTACCGTAGTGTCGAAGGTTGTTTCAAGTGTACTGTGAAGACAGAGGGGAAGAAAAGTGAAATCAAGTTAATACATTTTAACTTGTGACACGATACAGCAGAAACACATGACTATAAGGTTATTCTTCGACAGTTGATAACCGGTGTTTAAGGTGAAGTATAGACTGTCCTGGATAAAGTCCCACTGATGGATCAAACTCAGAATAAAGACACTGAAGTCATCATATCAGGTGCACTCCTGTGCGAAGGGCAAACCATTCAGGTGAAAAGATCAGACATATTTTAAGCAGAGAGATTTCTACATCCGCTGAGTGCCACACACTGGGGTTTGTGTGTGTGTGTGTGTGTGTGTGTGTGTGTGTGTGTGTGTGTATGACCTTCCTAAAGTGCTGTTTCTTCCAATGTGTTAACTTGTGAAGGCTCCCATGAGAACACATGTCAGACCATCACAAAGACAGAGAGAGAGAGAGAGAGAGAGAGAGAGAAAGCGAGAGAGAGAGAGAGAGAAAGCGAGAGAGAGAGAGAGAGAGAGAGAGAGAGGGGAGAGAGAGAGAGAGAGAGAAAGAGGGGGGAAGAGAAAGAGAGAGGGGGGGCGAGAGAGAGAGCGGAGAGAGAGAGAGAGAGAGAGAGAGGGAGAGATAGGGGGAAAGCGAGAGAGAGAAAGAGAGAGAGGGGGGAAGAGAGATATATATTCCTCCATCTGACTTTAAAGTGTTTTCAGAAACAAAGTCTCAGTCAGGTGAATTCATATCAGCAGGGTTTGAAGCAGGTGGAAACACCTGTGACGTGTCATGAATGAATCTGTTTCATTAATCAATAAAATTATTCCTTAAAAATGAGGACATCTCCTTTGCAGTTCTTATATATAAAGGCAGGTTTGACAGATTCTGTATGACATGATCTGCATGTGAAGTTACAATGTATGTAACTAGACTTTGTCAACCTCAGCTTTACAGATAAATCATTACTGTCTTGTAGTTTTTTAAGCTGGTTTTCCACATTGTTACATCACCAGGAGCAAAAAGACAAGAGGATGAAAATGCTTCTTGAGACAGAGGGATCTTGTGTAGGAGAGTGTGAGTGTGAAAATAAGTGAAATGTTCACAAATGAAAGCAGCCAAGATGAGGTATGAAACCTGCTGGAGGGAGACAACAGGTCTGACTCAGAGTCCTGAGCGTCTTTCATTAACCCTGCAGCAGACACTGAAGGCTCACAACAGATAACTTCCATCCAACACAAGGATGACATGCTGGAATTTTTTGAGTAATGAAGACCCACCCAAAGACAGTTGATTGACAGCTTAGAAATAGCAAAAACAAAAAGGAAAAGCATAAAGAGAATCAAATAAATGAAATGAAAAGATGCAGATAGGATTCAACATTAAAGCTTCTCAGGTCTCTGTGAATTTACTGTTGATTGCAGATCAACAATATATTTTGCTTTATTTTTCCTAGTTGATTTATTTTTTATTTACTGATTTATTTAGTTTTATTTCTCTTTATATCATTACATCTCTACTTACATTTTTCTAAAATTCTATAGTCATATTTACTCCTTTATATTCCATTTTTTTCTTCCTTTTTCTATCTACTTATATTTATGTAAGACTCTTTGTATTTCCACATTTAATGAAGACTCTTTATATCTCCATATTACTCTTCTGAATCATTGGAACATTTACTCCTCTTTGTCCTCTCTCTCCGTCCATCACACTCTAAGCCGTGCAGCCTGATGTATCTGGACGTGCAGAGCGGAGCGAGGCAGCGGTGGTACCTAGTGTGAGCTCTCTCTGCTGGGAGAAAGAGTGCACTGCAGCCACAGTCACAGACAACTGAACCCCACCTGACATCACAGCAGACAGCTGCTCGGATTTGTGTCTTTAAGGACAAGTTATGTGTATTCTGGTCACAAACATCCCAGCTGCTGTGTTATATATTGCCATGGAAACTAGACTCACACATATAGCAGAAGCGTAAGCAGGATTATATTCTTACATGTGGCTGTCAGAACAGATGCTGACGCTATATTAAATCACATTATGTTGCACGGCCACAGCAATATTAGCTAAGAAATGTCATCTTAAGGGAATTGAAGTAGCCGATGATGCAGTTGAAGAAGAGGCCAGCAGCTGGATCTGTGGGATGAGACACTGATCTGGATGCCTGCATCTGGATGTCAGCCTTCATTAGGTGACAAAAGCAATGACTTCTCAAAGCAGTGTCTCACACATTGCAAGAGAGAGAGGTGTGATATATGCTTTGTTTGCTTGAGTGTGAGTGTGTGTGTGTGTGTGTGTGTGTGTGTGTGTGTGTGTGTGTGTGTGTGTGTGTGTGTGTGTGTGTGTGTGCGTGTGCGTGTGTGTGAGTGTGTTTGCGTGTGTGTGTTCCCGGTGAGAAAGGTCACAACTCTGCACCCCTGAGATGCCAAGTGGCAACATGAGATGGGCAGCGATGCCAGTTATACTCACAACACCTCTCCATCAACACATCCTGAGATCCACACACAAGCACCAATTAAAACACACACACACACACACACACACACACACACACACACACACACACACACACACACACGCACAGAGCCATGTCAAAGTGCAGAGACGACTTCTTATCTGACAAGCGATCACACCCGAATATGGAAATACAGAAATCGGTTTTGCACGCTATAGAAATCTAAATCATTTAACCGCTCGTACACAATGTAGCCCGCTAAATCCGCTTATCTTTATCTCCACGCGGCAGAGAGGGGAGAGAAAAGGGAGAAAGACAGATGAACTGAGGGAGAGCGAGTGTGTGTGTGTGTGTGTGTAGGTGTTGAGATAAATAAATGAGCATGCAAAACGAAGGACACGGGTGAGCAGCAAGTACAGGAAAAAGGTGCTGAAAAATTCTGCACACCAAACCTGCCACCTACGAACACACAGAATTAAAAAATGTATCATTATTACGTTATCAAATGAACCGTAATTGCATGTGATTACCATAAATCATTCATAGTCTCATAAATAGTGTGACTTCTAAATGATTTCTTTTTTTTTTTTTAAAAAGACTACATTTCCCACAAACCCTGCTGCTTTTTTGGAGCTTCGTGACACCATCAGGTCTGAAGCAGAACCAAAAAACCAAAATAAATCCCAAACAGGGGGAGCTGTGTTGTCTTTGGCCAAGAGCTCAGCAGGAGAAGGATCTGTGTTGACAGCAGGGAATCGGTTATTGCTGAGCGATGCTAAATATAAATACATGAGAACTTTGTCTGGCTGCTGCTAACCAGGACTGACTGTTATGTAACGGCATCACTTCAAAGGGCTCAAATGTCATGTTCAATAGCCACTAAATGTTTTCATAATGTTTCATACATTTTCTGTAACGACATATAGCAGCTACTCACACTGTCCTTCAAAATGGACACATTGGAAGGTTTTAAACTACAACAATGGAGGTCAAATAATAGACTGACTCCATGTAGTTGAAGTAGCCCCATGGTTTCAAAAGTGAAGCGTCTTAATAACTGAATTCTGTCTGATGGCCAGCAGAGGGCGACTACAGGAACTGCAAACTAAGACGGATTTGTTTTAAAGTAAATGACACGATCTATCTCTTAACTTGTAACGGATTTATGGCCTTGATCATTTGTTTAAAGTCGTATGCAATACACTGTAATGTGTATTTAGCCAGTTATAAACCCATTTAAGGTAAAATACATGATTAAAGGTAGAGTCAGTAGCATTGCTGTTCAAACTGGGCCCCTCCTCCTGGGCTCATTGCCCCCACAACCACACCCTCACTGCAGGATGAAGTGTGCACGTTTACTGCTTGTACCTACAAAGCAAGCTACCACACGCTAGCACAAGCTAACCACCTGTCTGTCCAACAGAAAGCAGACCAACTCTGCGCCTGTGGGTAAAAGATAACACAAGGTTCACACTTATTTGGAACAAGCTACACTTAGCATTTCGCCTCACAATGATTATATTTTCTCTACTTTGTGGCTACGTCCGAGTCCATCACATTCACCTGTTTAAATAGCACCCAATCGCTGACTTGTATTCACTCCTATGCCCTGTCATCGGCTGGGGGAAACACACCAGCTCCCCAATCAGAAATGTCTGAGTCAACCAAAACAAAACATCAAAATCAGGGCAGAGGACGGGGGTCTCTCTGCAGGCATGTCACCTCCACACATATATGGAGGAGCCTAAGTGATGATAGGGCGGTAAGCACTTTTGTATAAGTCTTTATTTGTTAGGAATACTGACTCTATCTTTAAGGAAGGTATGCAACAAACATACAGCACTGTTCTCCTGTGCAGGCTCCAACGATCCCCTCTCGCCCCTGTAATGCATCCCTAATACCTCCCTACATCACGCCTTCACACATTCATATTGAAGGCAAAATGTCAAAGGGCTTAATACGGCTCCTTGAAACAGCAGTCTGAAGAGGGCTTACGTGTTCTTCAATCTTTCAACTTGAGAAAATAACACACACAACTAGCCAATCAATCACAGTTTTGATATATCCCATTGCTACTAGAGCGATTTAGGAAGAGGCGTCCCCGCCGGAGGCTTATGCCACACGGGGGGGGTTTGAGGACCCCCTGGTTTAAGAGTCGTCCCAGAGTTTTTCACAGCATTTTCATATTCCAGCTTTGTTTTAGAGCCTTGAAATCCAATTTCAACACTTGGTAACTCAGCATCTCTCAACATCTGAAGGCAAAGACTACGAGTATTTTCCACATCAGGCGTGCCACTGCCTTGTTAGTGTGCATGTGTATCTGTAGTGTGTTTGTGTGGGTGTAAGGCTGCCATTGGTCTTGACAGATGTTAAACTCTCTGCTACTATGAGAGCAATTTGGGGCAATTGCTCCACACCATCACAGCGCCCGACTTCAATCTGGACTCCGGTGAAAGGGTCCCCGCCCCGCTGCCTAGACAACCATCTTTGACACACCAACACACACACACACACACACACACACACACACACACACACACACACACACACACACACACACACACTCTCTAGTCAGGAAAGCCAAGTCACTTTCCATCTTCCATCATAGACTGAAAACTCATCTTGTCAAAGAGTGCCTCGTATTACCTTCCTGCAGCTGAATCATGTCACTTCTGCACTCGGTCTCTCACAGGAACATTGTCAGGGATTGAAAAGTGTCTCGTGGCTTTGACCCAGCGTTACTGCTCAGCGTTTGTTATCGTGGATGTGTAGGAATTTTCTCTTACTGTAGCGGGTTGCATTCATTGCAAATTGAAGTGTCAGCTAAATGCACATTAAAAAAAAAGAAAATAACATGCCTGCTTCAAAGAGGACCCATGGCTATCTCCTCAGTTTCAAAGCAATGAATAATTTAGCTCGCCCCGCTCTGTCTGTTTTCCGAATGTAAACACAAAATCAACAAACCCGACCGGCTGACGCTATTATGTTCAAAATGTCATCTGGCGGTTAGCTGAATCCCCGCAGGGCTAGACAAGAGATCCCTCAGGCCCAAACAGACGGGGAGACAAGAGCGGAGAAGACTTCCCTTTTGTGTCTGTGGTGCCAGGTTTGTCCTTGAAGATCACAGCATTTCTTCACACATGGAGCTGTTGCTTTTCCCCGTCAAATGTCAATCAATACCGTTTTTTCATTGTCCGGGGAGAAAAAATGTGGACGGACGTTAAATGTATTTTGTGAATCACATACAGGTTGTCTGAGGAGGCCCCAGCACATCTGGATCTCTGAGGAGTGATGATGGGCACAAGTTAAGCTGTTATGATGGCTGCTGCATTGCAGTGGCAATGTTCAAGTTCAATAAAAATCTCAAACTGAAGCTCAGCCACAAAAACACTCTTTCAATGGAGTCTGTAATTTCAGGTATGACTAGCTTCCAGTTTTACTCAACATGTTCAGAATGCATTTTATTAGGCAAATGGAACCAACCAAAGAAAGAAAGAAAACTAATGATGGAGAGAGCTGATATAAGCTAGCTACACAACCACTACAATAGAATATGTTATGCAAATTAGCGTTGAGCTTGGCCTTAGACTGTGTGAGAAAAACAAGGCAACACACATGAATGTAGAGTTTTCTTGTAGTTGAACTCGTTTACAGTTTTTCTGGTGTGTTCCTGGGGTGGTTTATGTGTTGAGCTGGCTTCATGTATGGGTGTGATTATAACGCAGATGTCTAAAACATCTGTCTTCAATATTTTTCTTCAGAAGCTGACAAATGGATACGATGGCAAACGCACACGTTGCTCACACTGCTAACAGCATCCCAGTAACAGATGTCCCACAAAGGAAACATAACATTCTGAAATGAAACACTTCCAATTAACGTGTACACCATGGCAAATCTGTTCTTTGTTCTGTGCAAAGTATATACAATAAAGAAGTGGAAGTAGCTTCTAGATCTAATGTAGGTAAAGAGGAAGTGCCTTTAATGTGCATACTTTGAATGACAAACAGAGGGGGAGTCAAAAAGAAGTCTGGTTGTGCTTGAGTCGATTTGAATATGCACCTACTTCCTTTTCCTAAAAATTAATCCCATTTAGTTAAAAACAGACTATTCAAAAGGCAGTAACGCTCGGGGCTGAGGACTTTGTGATAGAGAAGTCGTCCACCATGAAAACATCTCAACCAGGCTCAATACTGATGGAGAAAATGGGAGGGGTCAAAAATACCAAACCTGAAGCTTCAAGACAAAAGTCTGCATGGTTTTGGAGATGTGTTAAAGTCCACATCATAGAATGTATAAAACATGGATGCAGTCTCAGTAGCGTCACCAATTGGTTTCTGAAGCAGAAGTTTTGAAGCCGCCATATTGGAAATGCTGTCTCAACCTAATTTTTAGTCGATCTAGCAACAGGATAAGAAGTGGAGCTGAGGCGGGACTTAAACCTCCTGACATGCAAACCAACTCTGCATGCACTTCATTTAGCAAGTGAATGTTTTTTTTTTGTTCAAGGCTTTAAACATGTTTATTTCTGCTGTACAATGTACAACACCACTTATGGTGATCCCATGGCTTTTGGAGGCAGCCTCAAGTGGACACTCAAAGAACTGCAGTTTTGTTCAGTCATTTTTAAACACCAGAGGTTGCTGCTTGAGTCTACACTCACTTTCTTTAATGGAAGTTTGATGTGTTTAAGCTGGGAATAGAAGACAAGATATTCTGTTGATGTAGGGTTTGTCTTGCTTTTGCTTTCTATTTCCTGTTCCATGACAATGAATAGACCTACTAAATACTCTGATCCTGGAATGTTTTAATTCATGGTGTCATGTAAATCCATGCAGGCTGGGATTATAAATGTATGTATGACACAATGCTCAAATAAAAACTTCAAACTTCCTGTAGACAGTCTATGGTGCTGTGTGAAAGGAAGGGAGCACAAAGGGGAATGGGTTAGATAGTAATCTTACAACGAAAAATGTTGAGGGCCGGGAAAATGTTGAGAAAAATATGATGGCAATACATCTTAAATGATTAAATTTGATGACTCACTGATCACAACTCCTACTCTATTTGAAAAAGAACGGACACTAGACACACCTTCACAAATTTGCTTTTCGACCGACTCGGCTAAGATTCATGACAATCTTATTCTGTCTGTGAACTGGCATGGCTGATGGCTGATTTTAAATAAAACATTTGACATTTAGCCGGCTCCTGCTCTGGGTGTGAACGGCCAGTCTGCATGGACAGGGTTTGAACAAGAGAAGAGAAAGACAGAGCGATGAATATGACAGTCATGCCTGCTCGGGTGTAACGGTGATTAATTACTAAAAGGGGGCCTGAAAGCCTCCATGGTGATTATAGTTATTTCTTATCCAGAAGAGAGATAAGGACAGTGTGAACGGGCTTTTTGTCACGGACAGAATTGGTATGCATGCTCTGAGTCGGTCCTTACATTTAGATTACAAACATGTCGGACTCCCCACTTTCCATTTCATCTAACGGTTGAAAACTGTGCTGTCACCAATACACTGGGGCTGCTGCCATCTCAGACCAATGCTCACTGCTCCAAATCACACACACACACACACACACACACACACAAACACACAAACACACAAACACACACGCAGACACACCCTCTATGATGCTAATGTGGAGATATGATGATGCATTTTGTACGCTTTTCATGCTGACTTGTCCTTGTGCGTGTGATGCATGTGAATGAGACCACCTCACACCCAGACCCCCCGTGGGTTCAGTTGGATTAAATGTGGTGGTAAGACAATGGTGCTGTATTGATCGTGCCTGGCTGAGACTCCTCTGGGGAAAAAAAAAAGAAGTAGAAAACAAACACACATACACACACACACACACGGCCGGCCATCTGTCATGGCTGTCGGCAGCCTGGCCACCATCTTCCTCAGCAAATGGGGCAAAACACACAAAATAATAGACTGAGAGAGAAGCAGGGAGACGAGCGGAGGAGCCATTGCCCGGGGAGCTGAAGTAAACCAATGCTTATCATTTTGTCTTCGCCTGGGCCGCAGTCTCCACACTGCTAGATTTGGCCGTGCTGCACATGGCTCACAGATGGGACGCTCTCTTAAAGATGCTAGTTGTCCATCAACTGCAGAATGTCATTACATGTGTGCCAGCCGGTGAGGAAAGGTGACGCCTGGTTTTTAATTAAATCCAGGAAATGTGCAGGAGAAGACGGTATGGTAATACAGGGAACATCATTAATAGTTGGGGACGTTATCTCCCTGTTGGATCAGTGTGATAAACTGAGTGAGTCAGAGATATCAGAATCAGAGCTGCTGTTATTTTCCAAGGACAACGGACGCACAAGGAAAGGCACTTGCATAATTGGAGCTGAGACATTAAACTGTGATAACAAAGGATTTTCTTTTGTGTTTTTTTTTGTGGATATTTTCAGTGTTCTGTTCGTGACATGTGTGGGTCTTCTTCAACGTGTGTGTCTTTTGTTTCGAGCGGTGACACATTTGGAGGAGGTTTGTCATGTCTCAGCTTCAGACTCGCCACACATTACGTAAGTGTGAGAGCAGCCTTTGAGAGGAGGTGGATGTACAGTAAGGCTGCAGCTCTCAGATGAGATGATAACGTTTCAGTTGCTCTGCTGATTTTTTTACAAGAAAATGTAACATTCCATCTTTTCATATTTTCAGCGATGCTCGTACATTAGTTTACATTTACATCGTTTTCTTTTGTAAAGTCAAAGAGAAACCACAAGGACACAATTGACCAAATTTGAGGTATTTAAATCTGATCAAATACAAAGGGGTCACATGTAGTGACAAACCCACAGAGAGTCATCTCACTAGAGTTGTTGTCACATATGCACTACTGAACATTTCTAGCAAGATAAAGAGAACAGAGAAAGAAACGCCTGCCACCAAACTTATTGTTCACTATTCTCCCTCAGAGCCTGAAGTTTTCTGTGTCAGAGAGGGAGGGGAGGGGTCTCAGGAGGGATGCCGTATTTTCTATACCGCTTTTTCCCATTAGGGTCGTGTGGGGCTGGAGCCGATCACAGCTGCAATTGGGCGAGAGCTGGACTGGTCACCAGCCAATCACAGGGCTGACATATAGTGACACACAACCAGCCACACTCATATTCACACCTATGGACAGTTTTGAGTCACCAATTAACCTAACAAGCCAAAGTACCAGGAGAGAACATGCAAACTCCAAACAGAGAGGCTCCTGTCCGACGGGGATTCAAACCAGGAACCTCCTCGCTGTGTGAGGCGACAGCGCTAACCACTGCAACACCGTGCAGACCCTGATCAGGAGGGATGTCATGATGTAAAAAAGACCCCTGCTGTTGTACTGTTTACAGGATATCCAAGTTTACAGGCAAAGCAAACTGTGATGCTCTGAAAGTTTTTGCTTCATTACTACCTGTGATTGGATGTAATCCACAGTATCAACTAAAAGGCAAAGGAGGACATACTGGTGAACAGAAAAGAGCAGGAAACAGCTTCATTACGTGCATGATGATCCCACCCGTCCCTCACTGGTCACGTGGTATGTAACGTCATCGCCATACACTGTTTGTCCGCTGTGATTTTTCCTGAATATCACCGGCTGTGTTCAAACATTGGCTAAACCCAACATCATGCACAGTCTTTACCAGAGGGCCCGCAGGAAAAACTCAGAGTGAAAAATGTCTCTGTTTGCGTCACACACGCAGCTCACCCTGAAAATGTTGGAGCATGGTCAGGAGTTTTGTGCATGGGTGAAAACACCCAGTAGTGTTTATCAGATGTACACTGTGTGTTTAAAAGTACTTGTAATTATAAGTTTCACTACATTTTGTGTTCTGGTAGTTTCACTACATTCTTATTTGCTAAGTGATTCATGTTGTACAATATATCATTTGCAATTTTCTTCTGTTGCTGTAGCTTCTCAATAAAACTCGACCTCTGCGTGCAGGTGTTGGTTAAGCTCAGCCCAAGGAAGAATCTCCACTGCAATAAATATGCAAATGAACAAGTGTGCACTTTTTGCAAATGGGAGGCATTTAACTGGATTGTGTAAAACCTTTCTATACTTTTGGATCATATTTTTATTGTCAAATTCCTATCTTAATGCAAACTGAACTTCTGTGTCCTAAACTAGATTTCTCCTCCCTACATGTTACACAACTTGTTTCATAGCGTAGTAATTAGTAACCTGCAAAGCTGTGGGTTTTCGAAGTTGCTTCCTGAAAACTGTCACTCCTTCAGCATGTTGAGTCATCAGCCAAAAGAGCTCTAAAAAGCAAATGAAACACAGCCAGAAACAGTGAGCGACGCCTTGGGAAACATGGTTGAGCATTTAGCAGAGTCACATTTCCCTGCAAAGCTACTGTAGTGAAAAATCTAACTGATTTCTGAAAGGAAGAGAATAGTGTCACAAGTTACACTTAAGAAGTATGCCAACACTTCTCTCTCTGCTCTGTGTTCATCAGACTGTCAACACATTTCCAGATCAGATCGATAAGAGGATACTACTGTATGTCAGGAAAGTTTGAACAGCTTGTTTGACACGTTTCAAGACACAGCACAGCAGATTTAAGGTAAACTGGCTGAAAGTAATTAAGACAGCTTAATGTGCCTGACTTACTAAAGTGACTCAAAAAGCCAAGAACAGCAATTTAACTTTCCTCACATTATTAAGATCTGAAATATGTGACTGTAGGAGAAGTCCTTCAATCAGGCGTAGGTGTCTTAAAATAACCATGGCAGCTGAATCAGATCTCTCTGCATTTGATTTGGTTTCTAAAGGAGCTCGTGGTTGAAGCTGCTTGATGCCTGCAGGGAGCCAGGTGGTGGCGGCGGTGGTGAGGGTGGTGGGTGGTGGAGGGGGGGTGAATCTTTGAAGCTGACCAGACCCAACAAACAGAAACACTCACATTCTGAGCCAGTAAAAAGTTTAAATAATTAAGTAAACCACCAAAGAAGCAGATGGCGTTTGTTTCCCCTCTGGGCTGTGAGTTATTAATGATCCTGTTTGAGGTGTTCTATCACACTTTTGTCTCCCGTTAGATAATAGCGGCTGAAAATCAGGGCGGCGCACAATGTTTCACTTCAACCGTGAAACTTTTAAAATTTAAACAATTGTGAGAAAAAAAAAAACATTCTGATTTGTTGAGCTCATCGTAGACTCCTGACTGCATAAATAAAAAAGCTGCAGCAGAAGTAAGACGACAACAGGCAGGCTGTTCAAACAAAGACGTAGTGACAGTAGACTGTGTTTCAGGAGGGTATCACAGGGGCTGCTTAATGTTGCATGTGCTGTAGCTATGATACTTTATAGACCTGCACGATGTGAGAGAAATATGGGTCGTTCCCTCAGTCATCATTTTCAGCTTCGCTCTGATGCTGTGAAGTGTGATGAATACACAGATATTAACAAGCGCACATTAGATAAAGCTCACAGTTATATGTCTGTCTGCTGTTCTTTATGTTTCACACATCACCTGTGTTTGCATCATGCTTCACCTGAATCCAAAATAAATCCAAACACTGATTGGCACCAGTTCATCCGAGCATAGCTGAAAGCTAATGTGAGCTTCATCTGACGGCATCAAAAAGGTGTGAAAGCACAAAATACCACGGCCTCCATATCCCGATGAAATCATGAGTAAAAGAGCCGCTCTGATACATTAGAAAGATAACGCCTGCCGGGTTGATGGACTGAATCCAGGATGACTTGTTGAGCAGGGATACATGGAGGGGAACACTGTACCTACATTTCTGTATCATCAAGTTGTGGTCCATTTCACCAACATATTGTCTTTTCTAAATCCCTCTATAACGTCCTTTAACTGGTTATGAAGAAAAATCTATTCAATACAGATGCATTCAATTACTGGAAAGCAAACCATGATAAGGATTCTTAATGTTCGGTCACTGCAGTCATTAGGTTGGTCTCAGATACAGCGGTTCACAGACTCAAGACCAGAAGAGTCTGTGTGTTAACATTATCCTTGGCACAGTTTGGTACTGTAGTGACGGAGAGTTAGCCAGTTAAAACGAGTTTATGCATGTACAATGTATGATACAGGTACCCATTCAGGAAAATCTTTAACTTTTTTGAAGCCGAAATGTTTTCATGAAAATTTTCAACATTTTTGAAGCCGAAATCTGTAATGGGTCACTAAGGTATTAAATCAATATTACACATCAGGTGGTGACAGGATCTTAGTTAGTAGTGACCTGGGTTGGGAATCAGAGGGATGCTGGTTCAAGCCCGGGTACAGGCCGTAGTATGATATTCTTTATGTTTCTTGGAGTGATGCCAGTTCACCTTGCAGGCTCTGCAGAGCTGCTTTGAGGAGGGCAACTAAGTGAAGCCCCCTCACTCTGACACCTCTCCATTAGTGCATGACCACAGGATGCTGTTTGTGTCTGTGTCCCTGGCCTTTGTGTGTGTAGCATGTTGAGTAACAGAGTGAACACACGCATTCAAGGCATGAGACATCATACTTTCCCCACACAGGGGACTCCAAAAATGAAAACCAATAATTACATTTCATGAAGCAGCTTGAAATGAAAGCAGACCAGAGTGGCTGTACCATCCTGTGTGCCTACCTGTGGCTGATCTGTGTCCCCCGCAGACTGGACATGGTGTCTTCCAGGTTCTGCCGCAGGTCGGCGATGTTCTTCACCGTCCTCATGCGTCTCGTCTCCGGATCCTCTCCTGCAGACACACATTTCATATATGACTCACTGATGTGTTAGGACCCTCATCTCACTCTCACATGCACACAGTGATCACCCATACCTACAAAGGACTCCACAGGCAACAGCATAAAATATGAGACATGATGAAGACATATCTGACATAAATATTGTAGGCTGTCAGGAAACGTCTCAGTAGGGAAACAAAATGATGGTCGATCACTCTGACAGGCTGCACGGGTGCAATATCCCAAAACCTCAAGTTGACTATTGGGGAAGCTGTACAATGACTCAGCCTGTCAGGTTTGCACCACATGCACTTCTCTTAGTCTGAGGAAGTGGATACATCATTTTTACTCAGTACTGACATTTTCCCCTTCGGGCCCGTGAAGAAATGCCGTGCCATGACATCGCTCACTGCGTCAGTTAGTTGGGGACACAGTCGTTGCCTGTGAAAGCAAAACTCTGTCAGAGCTCCTGAGCGTCTCCGTCAGGCCCCGTTGGAAATCTCTGCCACTTCAGTCCAGTGTCTTCATACGACAGGATTACAAATCTGAAAGTGCATCATATGCTTCCTGTTCTTCTTCTCTGTGCCTTGTTTATGCATGAAGCAGTTTATCTCATTCAGGCGTTTTGTGAAAGAGTGCTGCTAATAAGCTCAGGGTGGGCAACGTTTCATGACTGCGAGCGCGCACCAAAGAATCTGCCTGTCTGCAACCAATTAAGCCTCTCTTTTAGCTCATCAAGCTAGCCTATATCCGCAGGCGGGTACCACAGAACGGGTAATTAACAAGTGGCATGAGACGTAGAATGGATGCGGGTCACATTGATTTCCAGCTTAAAGAAGAAGAGTGTCTCATGGAGGAGATGAATGAGCCAGCAGATCTCTTATGATGCAGCGTTTTAGGTGAGAGAGAATGTAACCGGTTAGTGTGCTCTGAGCAGACCTATCAACAGCAGGTTTTTATGATGATACAGTGAGTGGGGCGAATGGGAGCAGTAGTAGGTTGGAGGTTTGGAAAAGCCCCAAAGCGACTCCTGTGGCACAGCTCAGTGCCCTGAGCAGAAAAGTGGTTAGTTGAGGTGTTTATGTGCAGGAAAATGAAGCACGTCGGTGATGGAAATAGGCAAGAAAAGCTGAGCCAGTTTTCCCTGGATAACTACAGGAATCAATTTCCCGAGTTAACCCCACGGCTTAAAGATAAACTCTCTAGTAAAAATGCATACAGCGCATACATTTTATTCAAAATAAAAATCCAGCCACAGTGTGCAAAATTGTAGTCCGGATTATGTCTAGGCATTCGAACAGTCCCTGTCTTTTTACAAGACATTGTGGGGGAAAAAAATGATGTAATTTGAACAGACTAACACAACACATGCCATATGTAGCTCCTCGTGCACACTGACAGCAATCTTCCTGTTTTGGTGTCTGCTGTGTAACAATGCACATTGTTAGAGTCACTTTGCTCACAGGGCATGACGAATGTGGAGAAAATTGCCCCGGTGACGCTGACATTGAACATATTTCAGTCTTCTTCTCGACAAAGAATCTCTTTTTTTTTTCCTCCACGCTGTGATTGTTGGAGCTTCAGCTGCCTCGGTCACGTCTCTCCTGTAGAATGATGACGTTTAATGCTTGAACCAGCAAGTCTCAGAAACACAGGAACAACTGTGCCGTCCTGAGAGCATTGTCTAAACGCCGCACAAATACGTTTGCAACATTTTGGTACACCTGCAACACCTTCCTACAGCAGTGACATATTTACATATTGCACGGCCCCTTGGCACATCCTTCATTAACTGTGGTACACATTGTCTTAATGATAATATTGGAGACTTAAAGGCTTTCAAGAAAAATCCAAACACTACAATGTCTGCATTCAAAAATCTCCTCAAAATAAAGTCAAGACTTGACCTCTATTATACTGCATCCTGACCTCTGAGGATAAAAGAGCACGCTGGTATAATTGAGGTCATGTTTTGTCTTTTCAGAGCAAACAGACTGCAGGTTGTGTGAGGTTAAAGAGCTGCCAAACGTTCTTAACCTCTAACCTCATATCAGGTGTCTTATCTCTGGTCAGTAATTAGAAATCTTTGAGGCACGTATGATCGGGTTTGAAAACCTTACAAAGAGGGGAGAATGCTCAATCCGATGCACTGAAGCTCCTGAATTTATTCCTGTCAGGCTGGAGAACATCTGAAATAGCAGTGAGACGTTCATGAGAGACGAGAACTCTCTCTTTGAAGCGCAGAATGGCATGCCATAGTCATTTCATGTTCGGGTTGCAGCTTTTGTAGGGTTTTTCCTTCTCTGCAATTCTTCCCCTTTCTCATGTCTTCCCTGCTCCTCAACCCAGCAGGGCCCCGTCTGGAAAGATCCAATTACATCCCCATTACACGTTGTCATGAGGAGATCTGGCCCTGGAGTCTCCATCATGTACGGACACTTCATGCAACATTGAGAAGCAGCCCGAGGCGTGTGTGTGCATTTATGCTTTTCTTTTTTTTTTGTATGTGTGTGTGAGTGTGTAAGCGATCCGCTGCACAGGAGATCCAGTTTTCAACAGACACACTCACATGCGTTCACAAGACTAACTAATATTCATTCTAAACACACATTACCTATGTGCAATTTAGCAGCTCAGCCACCCATAGCGCGGATTAAACTGGAGTAGCGGGCGTGTGCAGCTAAATCCTTAGCACCTAATATCCTTACGTAGAGGCTGCCTCGTCACACATTCTCCCTTCCAACGTGTCGTCAACTCGTCGACAGCTCGGTCAGTGTTTTAGGCTTTCGTAAAAAGCGTAAAAACAACGACGCGGAAGAACCGGACGAAGCAACAGAGTCCGCTAAATGGCACTATCATTTGACTATTTGCCTTTAAATCAATGCTATGTGTAATTCAATGGAATGAAAACATCCACAAAAGAGAGGAGAACAACATACTGGAGAACAGAAAACATAATGCAGCCGTTTAATTACGTGCATAGAGATCGTAGCGGCCGCGTGTATACAGTCTATGCACCTTGCAGCAGTAACAAGATATAAACGTTCACTCCCCCCTCCCATTGGCTCGAGGTGAATTCTCCAGAGGATAGCCTGTGGATGTGGATATCTCACTCGGACTAGCATGTAAAAACAAATGATCGGGGTCTGGCAGGAGAAAGTTGGGGTGAAGTCCGAGGGGAAAAATGTGGCTGCACATACAGCTCCTCCGGGATATATCCTGAGCTTGATCTCTGCAAGTGTGAATGTCCTAATTCTGGCAATAACACATTTCACAAATAGCTAGTTAGCATTTTAAAATGAAGTATTCTTAGAAGTCTTCCAAATAAACCTCTCTGACATTTACAGTTCTGGATGTCCGACAGTAAATAAGCACGTATGTTGCTCAATGGTCTCAAACTCAGTAATTTTTCAGTAACTGCTTGCTGCAGATGTTATCCTCACAGTCTATGGATCCTGCAGTCTTACATGTACTTCAGGATCAGCGTTGCTATACACGCCATCCTCGAGTAGCCTCCACACACACACACACACTGATGTGTGATAACAGAATATCAAGTGAAACATTTCGGGACATGGGTGATGATATTTCAACGTCTTTAACGTACTAATGATGAATATTGATGAAGGAGCAGAAGAAGAAGTGGATGGGAAGTAAGAGGAGCAGATTCAAGTTGTTTGTCACATAAACAAAAATACGTAAGAGAATATAAAAATTTATATTTAGACGAAATTAAAATGAAAATTTGACCAAACCTACGTAGGTAACCTCCCTTACACCTCCACCGCCCAGGTATAGGCTTAGCGTCACTCAAACGTGGTAAGAAGTGATACTTTGTCCACCGGGAGAGCAGAAATCAACACAAACCAAAAGTTCCTCACATGAGTTTGAAACATTTTTATGTTATTCACCTAGCGTTAGGTCATTGTTTATCTTTAGTGTGTAAGTTACTTAACTTATGTTTGATATGTTACTCTTAATAGAAGTATTTTTTTGATTAAAAACAAAAATGGCTTTTGGTGTTACATCGGTATCAAACTCCTGAGAGCATCCACCTCCCCAAACAGACTGTTCTCTCCACACCACATAACCTGACTCCAACAGCTTATTACAAACAATCAAATGATGCGCAGTAATGATGCTATAGAGGGGTACCTACAGCTTCTTGCTCTGAAATGTCCCCGTCATTTGAGATGAGCTGGGTGTGAACACTGGCTGCTTATTCATGTTTGTGTTTCCACTTCAGTGTCCAACATTACAGAGAGGTGAGAAACCACAAAGCATTCATTTGGATTCAAGCTGCTATCCAGCTCTTGGCCCCGGTGAGGCTGTGAAGCAGCCAAACAGAGAGCAGGTCGGAGGGAACGGGGTGGGCGGGGTTTGGGAGAGGGCAGGGAGGGAACACACACACACACATACACACACACACACACACACACACACACACACACACACACACACACACACACACACACACACACACACACACACACACACACACACACACACACACTTACAGGGTGTAGAACAAATGCAGCTACAGATAAAGTTGACACAACATTATGCAAATGACTGCCATTTGGGACTGAGGGGTTTGTACACACACCCCTAAACACACACACACACACACACACACACACACACACACGTCTCTCTCCTCTCTTTTTCAATGATGCATTTTAGTTGGTACTGATCCCCCCCCTCGCTCAAACTGAGGAAACATCCATGTCATCTACTCACAATTCACACACATGCACAACAACACAAACACATTGAAATAACCATTACCTCTCTCTCTCTCTCTCTCTCTCTCTCTCTCTCTCTCTCTCTCACACACGCGCACACAAATCAGAGTCTTAATGAAGCAGTGGCTGTGGCTCATGAGCCTCTCGCTCTGGCAGCTCTTATACACAAGCAGAAAGATGAGTCCACATGCGAGTTTTACGGCCCTCTTTCTAAATGTGTTTCCTAACAGGCGTTGTGGCACATTTGAAAGCTTGTTAATACATCTCAAAGACAACCGCTCCCCCGAGGCTACAAACACAAAAGGAGCCAAGACAGCAGCCGGAAACGTTGAAGAACAACTTTGAGAGGATGACAGAGACCTTTACAAAATGTAAATTGTTTCCTGAGGATCTAGAAAGATCACTGAAACACATACGCATACAGCAAAAGCACCTGTATGCGCACACACACACACACACACACACACACACACACACACACACACACACACACACACACACACACACACACACAGTGAAAGGTGTAATAATAAGGTATTGATCACGCTGGCTGTGTGACTCAGACAGAGAGGGAGGTGTAAGTAATAAAAGCTTTTTTCCTTGGACGAGGTGTTTGCTTTTCCATCATCCACTGGAGGTATTTCTCCTCTGTGCTGCATCACGCCTCAACCTGCTTAAAGGAAAACCAGCAAATAATCTGCTCACTGCTGCGCTCTGCATCTTACTTTGCTTTGTCTGCAGAGTCACAATGATCGTCTCTATTTCTTACAAAAAGATCTATTTTATCAACTGAACCTCCCCATCTCCTTTTACATGCACATCAAAGGTTTGAACATTGGGTGTTCATAGTTCAAGCTGGATGTAAACAGAGCTTCTGTCGAGGTATGTGTGGGTTTATGTTCACTGATAATGCTTTGCACACAGCGGAGCGCCTCATTTGTAGGCTGTGACAGTTTGCAGATGCAAGTCACAAAAATGATGTGTACGTGAAAGAAGACTTCAGCAGTTTGTCACACATGCACCACTGAAAATGTTTAAATACATTTAGGCAGGCTGACCCTGACATATTTTCTAGTTGCTTGTATACACATGCACCTCACACACACCTTCCCTGTAGGGAAAGGAAAGGGGCTGGGTGGGTCTCATTTGGGAGGACATGTCGAAAAATGGCTGATGTGGAAATGGAGGACAAAGCAACCTGACTATGATGACGTTTTTAAATAATTTATATTATTGTGAAGTACTTTATAGTTCAATTTATTCAAGGTATGAACAAAAAGCGGAGAAGAAAAAAACTGGCCGACAGAAAACAGTTTCAAGCCGTTTCAATACATGCACGGAGATCACATTGGTCATGCCCCGAGTCGCAGGATATAAGCCTCATCACCCCCTCCCACTGGCTTTCGGTGAGTTCTCACCCTAACCTCATGCAGGAAAGACTCTGGGTAAAGCGTGATTACAAATTTGTCCTTTTGCGTTCACACATGCAGCTCATCCCAAAAATTTCCGGATCTTTTTAAGGAGTTTGTGCACATGTGAACCGGGCTATTCTTACCTTCCTGTGTTCAGGAATTCAAACTACTGCTACCAGTGCAAAGCTTCTAGGTGCATCTATAACACCTGTTGTAAATGTGACTGTGTGTGTGTGTTGCACAAAGAAGGGTGAACGCTTTTACAGCCTCGTCAAACACATCTCGTCTAAATAAGGATCTTTTTAAAAATCCTAAAATGTTACAAGTGTGAGAATAATGGTGAGGATTAAAACAAGCCTGTAGGTTTTTTTTTTTCTTCACTGACAGTTCTTGGTTCGGCTCACTTTTAATACCGACCATGAGTTAGTCATTTTCCATTTCCATAAGTTCTTTTATACACAGTTACCAATTTGTGTTGTTGTCACATTAATCCTTCCCTGCTGCAGGAAGGTAATCCCCAGGATGTCTATAGGCTGCAGTGGAACTCCACATTCATGCCCATGTTCCCCAAACTTTACTGTGACTGTGTCGACTTACGTGGGCGGGGCTGTGTGTGCAGCGCCTGCTCCAGGTCGCCCAGCATGGTGAGGATCACCTCTTTATCCAGCTGAGCTGTTCCCTCACGAGGACCTCCCCCTGAGACCTCCTCCTCTGCCCAGTATCCTCCATCCTTCTCCTTCGCTCCCATCTTCCCTACACCCATTCCTGCCACCGGCTCCTCGTCTGAATGTTCACTGCTGACCTCTTCGTCCGCTCGGACCTCCTCCCTGGACCTCCTGGCCGGGTCCGCCCGAGGGTGGCCGCCGTACGACGCCCGTTGGGGTCTCCCGCTCGCCCCCTTGCATCGCCAAGGCACCGGTATGAGGGAGTGCTCTGATTTTGAGAGCACCTTAGTGAGGGAGAGCGATAAGGATCGAGCCCTGGTGCCCCGCGCGCCTCCGCCCCTCGCGGCCGCCTCCTTCCTCGGGCTCCCCTGCAGGCTGCCTCCTGCCCTCTGCGGTGACGACGAGTAGGGCGAGGAGTTTGGACGCTGCGAGAGACGAGGTGGCGGGTCGTCGAGCTCGAAGGAGTACACCCGCTGCTCCCCGTCGCTGAGCAGGGTCAGGTTGGTGAGAGAGCGCTGCTTGATCCGCAGGTTGAGGTTGTCGGGGAGAGGCTGCGGAGGCCGTCGAGCCGGGCTGCCCCCCTGGTACACCGAGAACTCTGCTCCTCGCTTCATCCCTGCTCCCCTTACCTTTTTTTTTTTTTTTGCCTCTTGTGGCTCAGAGAGTGAGACTATGCATCTACCTGTGTGCAGCTCTCTGACTCACATCTTGGCTGCGCTGACAGCGTGAGAGAGCAGATGAAGGGAAGGAGGAAGTGAAGAACGGAGGATGTTGTGTCCCCCACGTTTCCAGGCGACCGGACCGAGGTCCAGGTTTTTGGAGAGCTGAAGTGCAGGGTGTAGAGCAAGGAGAGAAAACCTCTCCCTCTCAGGCATGTAGGTAGAATCCAGATCCATCCTCGATCCAGCCCATACTCCTGGTCAGACGCTCAGCGACGCACAAACCTTCATTTCCTCCACTCCTTCCCCTGTCCTCATGCTGTCTCTCTGTCTTCTCGGCTCCCCTTTTCTCTGCTTCTTCCACAGTCAGGGGCGTGGATGAACGAGTCGCTCCATCTCCTCTCCCCTCACTAAACACGTACTCTGGGCTTTTCTGCGCTCACACTCTCGCTTTATCTTTCTCCCTATTAAATGACAGTCTCTTTCATTCACTCTTATCTCTCTCTCTCCCTGCACCTTCTGTCCCTCCTTTAATTACCGCCTTACTGCCACACTCCTCCCGTCTCCCCCTCTGACTCTCTTGACGGTCTCTCGCTCCTCGCAGCGGAGTGGTGGTGAAACCGGCAAACGGAGCTCACACAGCTCTCCGTCTGCTTGATCTTTCCAGCATGCAGCCTGCAGCACTCCCTCTCTCTCTTTCTCTCCCTCCCTCTCTCTCTCTTCTGTGTTTATCACCCTCTCTCCTAATCCCTCTCATTCTCTCACTTTCTCTTCACTTCCCTCCTCTTTCCTGCTCTTATCTTCCCTCCCTCACACTATCCTTCCCCCTGTCTCTCCCTCTCCCCCCCCCCACAGTGTGACAGTGAGTTGTTTGGACAGTGCACCTGTAAGCTTGCAGCCCCCCCCCCCCCCAACCCTCCCTCTGCACCACGCCGACCGTCCGACTTAATTAAATGCTACCTTGAGGAGCTAAAGCGGCGAGCCCACAGCTTATCACGGATCAACAAAGAGAACACAGAACCAACATATCCCCATCAATCAGCGCTGCCTTTATTAGCTCTGTCACGATCAGTCACGGCTGTCTCACGGAACAGTTTCCAATCTTGGTTACCAAATTGCAATCAAGGTTTATCCTAATCATGTGTTCCCACTGTGAGCCAATCATCTGCATCTGCAGCTAGCTGGCTCATCACAAGTTTTTGCGTTTAAATTCATTATAAATTAACCCTCTGAGGTCTGCAACAAAATCCATCTGTGCTGAGTATCTTCAAATGTTTCAAATCACTGAAATATGTACTGCCCATATTCATGTACACTGTGCATTAGCTAATGGGAATTAGAATTGATATATTGAACGGTGGCTGGTGGAACATGTAGAACTTAGTTTGTTAGCTTGGTGCTAACACATAAATGGAAATTCCCAATAATGATGCTAACAGAACTAGCATCGCAATCTCAGTTATTTTAACTCAAGAAACAATCCATTTCATACGCGTTAATGTTCACCACAGTAGATCGTTTCTTAAGAGATCCCAAGGGGATTAGCCCTACTAACTCATTTATACCAGCAGTCTCTGTATATATAATACAGTAGGATTTTTCACCCCTTGTTTTTGTTTGGATATTGTCCCTCTTTGGTTAAGCCTGTATTAGTGAAGCTGGCTCTTTATGTGTTACTTGTGGGATACATCCACTTAAACTTCCTTCTCAGAGATTCCTTTATGACCATCTATAGAAAAAGAAAGATGTACAATAACCATGAAATGTGTAACAACAGAAAAGGCAAGTGTTTGAAATGGCCTCCAAACAAAGGGAACGGTCGGTGCTGCAGTCTAACTTTATCCGTCAAATGACGGGCTTCAGAAAAGCCGCGAGCACAGCAGAAAGGTTTGGAATGTCACTGACAGCCGGACAAACCAAACCCGTAATCACACGCTGTTGTTTTTCTACTCCGGGCTTTGAACCTGACGTCTTGGTTTTCATTGAGTTTGCCGTTGACCTGTTCTATTGTTTTAATAACAAGGATGATTATGATCCATATTTAGATATCAACCACTCGAATCAAGTACAACTTTCTGATTAAACAGAACATTTAGAATAACCTGTAGCATTAATTCAGAACCTCAAACAAGCCACACAACCTTTACTTTAGATATTACAGATGTATGTCAGGGTCAAAAAAGGTCATTGGATAACGAAGCAGTGAAACTGAAGTCTTCATTTCTGACCATTTGAAACAAAGGAATCCTTCAGTGCCAGCTGTTTGTGTTTGATGATGTGTTCCTTGATTGAACCTCTCAATTTCAGTTTGTGGTGAGAAACTCCTTTAAACTGGTCAAACGTCCCTCAACCCTGAGGTCTCAGCTGCAGAAGCTCAATCACTCCGATGTCCACTGACAGTAATTAAAGGGAAATCAAGATGTTTGCAGAATTCCCTCGTTCAAAAAACACCCAAAACAAAACATACAATTTTAATGCGTGTAGTAGTTCTTCGGCTAGAAAGGTGTTATTGATAGTCGAATGAAAACAAAAACTACATAATGTACAAAATAAAAGATTTGAGTACCCTAAAATCTGCCATACAAGATGCACTCTTAAAACATTGTTTTTCATCTTGAAAGTGTGATGCATCCTACATACTGTACCTGTGTGATCAATAATCAATACAGCAGCATACTGTAAAACGCTGAGAGGTGTTTTTATGGTCAAATTATATCTCAAGCCATGTCACAGACGTGAGCTGTCATGAAAATTTGACTCCATTAATTGTGTATTGCAAGCCGTAGCTTTGATGTGCATAGCGTGCTGGGATACGTATTCATGAGGTCATAACCATGCATTAAAAGAAAGAGCTACATAAATAAACCTTGTGGAGTTCTGGTTTGATTGTAAAGTCTCCTGTGATAAAGAGAACAGTGACCAGCAGAGTGACCAGCATGTCAAATTGGTCCTGTGCTGTGGGTCCTGCTTCACAACTCTCAATGTTAGTGTAGGCGGAGAGATGAACTACCGTACTGCTAGCTAGCAGCGCCGCAAACTCTACATGGTGACAGCGGACGCCACATTGATAGAGCTCCAAAGCTGCACATTGTGGACTTTTCTTAACACACTGGAAGACAGATTCAACATTTTCCTCCTCTTGTAGACCACCCAAAACACACTACCACTTATATACAGGTACAACCCATATTTCTGGATTATACGGTATCCGCCCCTTAAGGCCCGCCCCTGACTCACCAAACAGACTGAAACGAACTAATGGCGACGGAGGCTGACTGTGGCGTCGCCTCCCTATGCCTTTGTCTTGGCCAAAAAGTTGCACTTGAACCCACCGCAAAGACTACAGACGACGGCCAACCACCACGCAAGTTCTGCACATGCCTGAGAGGAAATACCTCTTCATGCCAGCAGGTGGCGGTAGTCCTTTGTTATGCTACGAGAAGACCATTTTAACATCGCATTTTCATTCTTTCACCGCTCTTATCTTATGGCGCTGTAGATTGTCTGAATAAAAATCTGTCAAATTTCAAGTTACGCACTGCAAAAAGCCAACCCTTCACTGAGACCTAGAACAATAACTGGTGTGGAAATATATTTAATGAGGTGTCATACAACGGCTGTGGACACAGCGCTGGGATTGTAACTGATAATGGCGGCCTGCAGGGATGTAAACAACAAGCCACAGATGCTCCCTGTGTCTGTCTGTCAGCGCTGACCTTTTCCCTCTGCTGCATGAAACCAGCACCGAATGGGGAATCCCCCCCCAGTTGAGACACACATAAACACAAACACACACACACACACACCCTTAAGCACACACACAAACCAACTGCAGGATACCAGTGCATTGCTCTATCCACAGCAGTAGCCTTCACAAACTCTTTCGTCCTGCAGCTGCCCTTTAACTATCTTCAATTTAGACTCCAACAGACTCTGCAGTCTGCTTTTTCTAAATGTTAGCCAGATGGATAATCCATTTCAAAAAAGGCTCAATGCAAGATAAAGCAAGTCTTTCTGCTAAAGGGGGTAAATATGTTGTCTGCACAAGTTCTCTCACATGTAGAGCAGCACGCAGCGACAAAGGCTGAATAAAGATCTTGACCAGCGGATAAAGGTTTTGAAATGTAACAATGCTTGAGTCAAATGTTAATGCACTTAAGTTATGTGTGCATCACACACCCACACAGAGAAGTGTCATACATGTAGAGCCCACAGTGTGTGTGTTGATGTGTGTGTGTGTGTGTGTGTGTGTGTGTTTGTGTGTGTGTGGACCTTCTGTACCTGATATCTCCTCCAGGCACTGTTTGGCTGTCTTGCTGTAGACCAGCTCTCCCTTGGTGGGGCTGAGGCAGGGGTCGGCTGGGGCCACCATGGTGCAGTCGTTTTCTGAGAATGTCCTGCAGGCACAAGAGAACAAATAATATTAAAAAGCAGCCGTTATAAAGACAGGCTGAAATATCTGGTGAACTCGAGCTCGACTACAGCCAATTCTAAACAGCCCCAGAGGGAGGAGTCGGACACAGCTGCTCCTTTGACATGTTGGTTCATTCACAGGGAAATGAAACAGCCAAATGTTGAATAAATGTTCATTCACATTAACAAAGTGTTTGTACTTTGTAAGAACAGATAAGAGTCCAACCAATGGGAAGATTTAAGAGGAGGAAGATAAACAAACACAGATATTGAAGCTGCTACAGCTGGGAATCACAGGGTAACTAACGATATGATAGGATACGCATTATGTTGCCCATGACAACGATAATACCAAAAAAATATAGAGATTCTGCAAAAATGTGTATATTGTAAGACGATCATATAAAGATACATTATAACATCTGATCAACTGAAGCATATGAAACGCCCCTACAAGGTAAAGACAATGATTGATGTATTTAGTTGGTATGAGTTTAACATCTTATCACCCGTCATCTCTTAACTTTTTTTCACCGCTCTCTGACATAAGATAAAAGATAAGATATACTTTATTCATCCCAGCAGGGAAATTTAGGAGGTGCATGTTCCCGCTGTCGACTTCTTCTTTTGCCGAAAACTTCTATTCACATTGCGCTCGTTCATGTCACAAGTGCCACCGTGAGGTGTCATGAAGAAGTTACATGGTGAGGCAAATTGGCACAGATATCTGTCAGGAGCGCAGCATTGAAGACAAATTTGAATCATTAATATTTTGCACCAGCTGGTTGATAATTGTCACACGAGTCAGGATGACAATTAATATCCGTATTAATGTTTTTTTTCAAACCTAGTAGCAAAATAGGTTGTCAAGCTGGTACAAAAATAAACTTTTTCGACGGATGTTAAATGTTATTATAACATTGTCAAACAATTGCAACCGCAGTCTGCCGTCCTAAATGTGCTGCAGGCGGTGCTGAGAGTGAGAAGACGTCACAATGACATCATCTCTAAATCACCTCGAGCTATGTTTCCTGTACCATCCCTCCATATTAACGTAAACAGAGACACTGATAGGTCAGTGATAGGCTGATAGTAGCTCCATAACATCAGATAAGTACTTTATCACTCAGGCTTTTAAAGACATGAAAAGATAGTTTGTGAATCTGTCACCATTTTATCTTAAGAATAGAAGGTTTTTTTTCTCTTTCATTGAACTGCACCATTTGGTTTTCATATTAGAAACTACAATATCTAAAAAAAAAAAAAAAAGTAGTATCACAGGAATACTTTTTGGTTTGTGGAGTGGCCTCAGTAGCACAAGGCTGATAGTGACTGAATCAGAACCCTTGTGTTGTAAAGTGAGGTTCAGAAAGGCCAGCAGCAGAGATGATTGTGTTTGTTTTGGAAACCACAATCTTTGCATTCAGTCTGTCGCCTGTGTTTCTGCGATGTCAAACAAGAAGAGAGGCTGAATTTCTGAGTCCGCTTTTAGTCCAAATTCAACAGATGGACACCTCTAAAGAGAGAGGAGGGGACAGTCTCAGATGATATGTTCTCTGTGAGTGGTTCTGAGTGAGTGTGTGTGTGTGTGTGTGTGTGTGTGTGTGTGTGTGTGTGTGTGTGCGTGCGCATCTCCTCCTTCCTCCTCCAGCCTGAGCTGCATCACGCTCTGCTGTTTGTTTGCTGATCTGAAGTAACACAGATAGAGTCCAACGCACTTCATGAGATAACAGTCCTACACACACACACACACACACACACACACACACACACACACACACACACGCACAGAGAACAGAAAAAACCCCACAAAACCTGTCGATAACGGAGTGACGGCCACAGACAAACACACAGCTAAACACTGTGACAGGTGACACACACACACAAAATGAGAAGCATGCAAAGGAACATCTCCAAATAGACCTACACAATCCTAAAATACACATTGTAAATCCTGCATACACAAACACACAGACTATCTAGGCAAAAGCTACAGTATGGTGTTCAGTACCGCTCGTACTCGCAGCACACACACGCGTACACACACACACACACACACACACACACACACACACACACAGGAGCAGCGCCGCCGCCACCACCTGCAGAGCTGCAGATAAAACCTGGCTTCCAATTGCGACAGCAGCATCAGCCTGTGACTTCAGCTCATGAGAAAAAGACGTTTTCTTCCCTCGCCTCAGACAGACGGACATCATTACCGTCACTGCTGCACACAATCATTTGGAGCCATGATGAGAAGGCAGATAAAATAACTGATTGCTGCATTAATGAATGATTATTTTCTAACAATGAACAAGGGAGGGGTTAATACCAGGGTTAGCTATTCAATATAAAGCTATGTCACCCCTGTATAAGACTGCATTTTTTTTTTCCCAATTGGCAACATATGGAGTTAAAAATGAAGCCAATGCAAAGAAACTGCAGTTCTTCGAGGGTCCACTTCAGGCTTGCTGCAAAAGCCACTCAAGAAAGGAATCAATTAGCAAGCTAAACACAGGAAACTAGCTGCAACGTGATTCAAACAGCGCCTTCTGACCTCCTGTGTCCACTCACAAAAAGCACCAGAGACATTCAGATTCTTATTGTGAAACAACTTTTTTCAGTGCTTCTAAAGTGATGGTTTACAACACAGGGTCTGTTGGGGTTTGGAGAGGACGATGCCTCTGTGATTTATTCTGCTACTGGAAAAGAAAACATTTGAACAATGAACACTGAGATGTCAATTTGAGATTTTGATTCAAAGTTCACAGCCTGCTTGCTATTGCATCCTGCCTTCTCTGTTATTAAAAAAAGGTGATTAAAAAAAGAACTGGGGTGTTATTTTATCAAGAAGTTAACATAGGAGGTGTCACAGTATTTCCCACAATCTTCAACTGATGGAGAAAGCCGTGCAGAAAAACAAATGAGAGCTCAGCATCACATTGTAAACCTGCTCCTGTGTATCATTAATGTTGCCTTTTCCAGTCCATGTTTCTGACTCTGAACTGATGGACAGAGGAGCACACGGAGGACACAGATAATCACATCACGGAAAACCCTTTGTGTCAAATCAATCCTGCAAACTAAATGCATCAAAGTCCCACAAGCACACTGCTCTATTAAACTTGGCAGAGGCAACAAGTTAAAGTGGGCGTAGGAAGAGAAAAGACAACAAGACAAAGAAGCCTAATTGGGCTGAAAATGATGGTGAATTGTCGCACAGCAGGAGGCCTGATCACTTCTGTGTCGGCATGCTTGACAGCTTCTGGTGACGAGATGGAAGCTACAGAAAACCGGCTCACAAAGAAAAGTCTTATTGAGGAAAAATGTGGAGGAGCGACATTAAAGCAGACTTTACTTTGAAGGCAAGACGTTCAGTTTTAATGCGTCACAATATAATGAGTGGGGTACTTTCAATTTTTGTGCATCTTAGCAACCCCTGCCTTGATGTCTTTTCTCTCTGCTGATTCTGTTCTGCACATGCATGTAATGTATTCATAAAAAAAATCATTCTGTTGTCTTTTAACTGTCACACCTATCCATAGACTGTATGGATGAAGCCTGAGTGATGTCAGCCATCTTTTCCTGCAGGGGGCTCTGGAGGCTCATCAGCAGCAGACGCCATGTTGGAAATGCTGTCTCAAGCTAACTTTCAGTCAACCTAACGACAGACTGAGAGCTGGAGCTGAGGGGGGTTTTCAGCCTCTTGAAGAACTGTTACATCTCACCCACCTGTCAATCATGTCAGCTACATGCCTAACTATGAATAACACGTATCGTTCTGAAAATCAAAATTGATCTGTTTTTTAAAAATCACCCACTGTGCCACTGAGAACAATGACTAATCAGACCTATTATGTTTTTATAACAGGTTGTAAATATGTTAATTTATGCTATAGAAAACTGCTTATTTGCAGACACTCAACAAACTGCAGGATTTTGCACTTCTGTTTTGGCTTAGTTTTTCAAGACCGGAGGCTGCCGCTTGCACCTACCACAAATTGTGGATCATTTCTGCTGGAAAAATAAACAAAGGTGATTCAGGTCAGCGTGCTGTAAGATGCACAATCTGACACAGACCTGGTGGCATTGTTGACCAGTGAAAAGGAACCATAAAGATGTAATCAATACTATTCTTGATGGAGCTTGTTGGTTTTTGAATCAGTATTCATTTCAGCTGGATTCATATTCAGCCAAACACGTCCTCACAGGAGCTCTAAACCTCCTGTCACATCAGGCTATTTAAAGGTCACAATTAATCTAATGCCTCACAGACTGTGTGCATTGTTATAACTGTGTTTCCTTCATAGTGTGATGGAGCCCTCACAGCAGAGTGAGGTAAGATGCTAACAGCCAGACATTTGCAAGAAGAAAATTGTTTAGCAGAATGGTTGATAACATCATTTGGTCTACTTAATTTGAATGCATCACTGCACCAACAAACATGTCAGACCAGCAGCAGCAAGAAATAAACAAAGTTTCCTTATCGTCAAATAATTGCCATCATAGACAGAAAAGTAAATGATATCAGTTAATAAAAGCCTGAATGACATCATCAGTTTTCTGTCTCAACAATTTCCCTTTACTTGTTTAAGTTTGTATGGGAAATGTGGTTTCGGTGATGAAAACACTGCTCGCGCTGCTGAAATGTAGCAGCAGTCGGAGATGTAACCTCAGGCTATGATAACTGTCTAGTGTGTACAGACTCATTCTCCTTGATGCACCACAGGCACACTGCTGCCCGGTAATGTTGTGTTGACCCTCTCAACTGATTCAATTCAAAACTGCCTTTCTCTTAAAGCAGATTACAAGTGTGTCCTGGCTCATAAACTATCCATCATATCCTTTTGTGAATGAAGTGTGCAGCTAGTCAAAGTCACTCAGCCAACGTTTAACTGTGTTTTGTTTATTTACACGATCGATGTGACACAGCACGGAAAGCATAGAGTGGGCTGAATGCATGCAGACATTAACCCTTTTCATTGTGCAATTTTGCAACAGCAATGTAAAGAAGCTCCACCGTCATATTGGCTCCACAACGGAGTAATGTTGGTGTCACCTGGTTGTGAATTCACATTGGGTTACAGCGTTGCAGAAGTGTGAGAGAGCATGGCACAGTAGGAGCTTCACATACACACACAGTTGCACACACACAGCGCTGTTTCCACCCCCACTAGACCCTCCCATCTGGTCTCACCCCTGTGGAGGTGTTATCACTCTACCTCTCCTATTACAGAGCATTCACAGGGAGAGCAAAATGTCCCAGGGTTGTTAATATATCCCACCTCGAGAGGACAGTATGAATAGGCCTATTGATTATCATGATAATGACAAGAAGGATCCCTATATAAATGGTTGGTATAATTATTGATGCTAAAATCAAATCTTTATTGATGGGAAGTTTCTCACATCTACATCTGAAACCCTCCAGAAATTCAAATTCCAACATCCCTCTACTAATGCTACATTGGTTCCCAATGACTTGATGGCCTCTTTACAGCTCGTGTGATTTCTGGTGCTGATTTTGCTTAAAAAAAAATGAGTGGGAGTTATGTTGGGAGCTGCTGTACTTGTTCTTTCATTCCTAAAATTGAAATTTCTAGCTTCAGTTTTACAAAAAAAAATGTTGTAAACTGAAGCCAAAGAGTCAAAATGTTCCTCAGGGTGACATCACAGATGGTACACTTTCTACAACCACAGTTTCTCCGTTTAGTTTTTCACTCAGTGAGTAGGCCGTCTTGTACTTTTACAGTTTCCGTTTTGCTTCTTTATATCTGATTATCACTGACAATCTGCCCAGTACTGATAGCCATGGCAGATTAACTTGCTAAACGGGTGGGATTAGAGTAATGCAAATGCTGGAAAGAGGCACCGCTGAATGTGGCGGAGCTGACTGTGCACATCGAAGGAGGAAGATGACAGAG
Organism: Labrus mixtus; assembly: GCF_963584025.1. Lineage (NCBI taxonomy): Eukaryota > Metazoa > Chordata > Actinopteri > Labriformes > Labridae > Labrus > Labrus mixtus. Next base: position 4,266,804 of record NC_083633.1, on the reverse strand, counting down.
GGAGTAAAGGGTTGAGGGATTAAGTCTTGTTTAATGGGATTCCTAACTCTCTTTCTCTCCGAGCACAAAAGGCATCCCAGAGAATTTGGCGGCTCTTCCATTTTTTCCCCCCTGGATTACCTCTGCTGTTGTAAGAGAAAATCGGCCCTGCTGGGCAGATTTACCCACTTCCTGCACCCCTGAACGACGGGGAACCACGAGCCAGCTGCATGCATCAAAACAACACCAGTTGAATGAGAGGGGAAGGGAGAGGGTACCCGAACACTGTCATAAGAATCCAAGTCTGGATCCTCACATCAAAGATGCATCCCAGACAGTTAAATAATAGGCTTTGGCAAGCGGGAGTCAGTGGATGTTAATTTGTTCTGTAATGACTGTGAAGAGATGTGGAGGCGCGAGCAAGATGCACAGAGGGGAGCGCCAGCTGATTGCTGTGAGTGCTCCACAATATCGTGGATGTGTGAGTGAGTGAACATACTCTATGTGTGTGTCTGAATGACTGCAGATTTGACTTTGAGAAAACAGTAAATATGTTGGAGTCTCATGGGGGGATTTTTTTTAGAGGGATGGAGATGAACAGCTTCGCTCACTCATTGTACTTGTCCATTCATTTCTCTACTTCCTATGAGCCATGAGTTCCCTCTGGATGCTAGAGCATACCAAGTGGAAACTCCAATGTTGAAAACTGAAGCCAGTGTAGAAGTCCCATTAACACCCATTTTAAAAGTCCCATTTTTACAGGAGAATGAAACATGTTTAAAACCTGGTACAGACAATTAATTTAGTGGGTTGGTTTTAATTATTCAAGCCTAAGAGTTATGCATATACTTGGATAATAAGGGGTATGAAAGGTTGATTGACAGGTGGAGAACATTAGGTGGATATAACATTTCCCATATGGCTTCCAAACGCCTCTTCAGAAACCAATGGGTGACATCACAAAGACTACTTCCATGAACACAATCTATGATGCATATACACACATACACAAAGGCAAACATATGAAGCATGTCTCACCTGTACATGAAGGGGGCCACAGTGGCAGTGTTGGGATGGTTGTGCTGCTGCTGCTGAGGAAGCTGAACTACTCCATTACCACCAAGCGCGCCTCCACCTCCTCCCCCTGCCAGCATCCCACTGGACCCAGACAGGGCGGAGGTGCTGGTGGAGGAGGTCATGCTGGTCCTTTTCCCCTCTGGGCCCCCGATGGAGCGCTGTATGTAGAAGCTCCCACCCTGCCCTCCTTTCGTCAGCTTGGCTTTCTCCCCGTCCCCGCCCCTTATGTTGCCGCTGCTGTTTAAGTTGGACTGACTTTGGCTCTGAGACTGACTCTTAGATGTTGCGGTGGAGGGAGCTTTAAGTCCCGGCTTAGGGATGCTGCTACCATCTTTCTTTCCCGACGAAGGCTTCCCTCCCTTGGGGATGAGGCTGGCAATTTTGGAGTTCTTCTTGGTGGGGTCTGCGAATGACTCACGCTCCTCTTTGGGTGGAGAGTTGTCCTTAGATTTCCCAAACTTGCTTTTATCCTCCTTGTCTTTGGACGCGGAGGTGGACCTGCTGCTGTTGGCAGATGATTTAGAAAATGAAGAGGAGGGGGAGGTTTTGCTTGCTGCAGTGAGGGATGATGCGGGGGTCTTTGTAGGCATTTGTTTGGTTGTAGCACTGCTACTACCACTGCTGCACACAGACCCCGTGGGGGTCAATACATCCTCGCCGTACTCCGATAGATCATCTTCCTCCTGCAGAGCCATCTCCGCCATAGATGGAGAGGCCCGTGAAGCCGATCTGGGGTTAATTAAACGGAACTTCTCCAGCATGGACCTCTGGGGTCCAGCTCCACCGGCTCCAGCTTTTGACCCGTCCCCTCCATGTGGGAAGCCGCCTTCAGAGCCCTGGGGTGAGTGGGTGGGGGAGGTCGAGTGTGTGGGGCTCGCCAGCATGGACGACGTGGCACTGTGCTTAAGGTTCATGGACTTGCTGCGCCAGGACTTGCCGGCGGTGGGTGAGGGGATGGCAGAGGCCAGCTGCTGCCCGCTGAGGCTGGTGGGAACCGTCCCACCGATACCACTCCCATTCATCCCACCCGGTGCTGGGATACCCCTCACCGATTCTGTACCAAGGAAGAGAAAAGAGAAATAAAAAAGAGGATGATTATTAGGCAGCGCTTATTTAGTCCTAAAACATAACATGATCGGACTGTTCATCAACGATCTTTAATTGTAACACGCAAATTCATGAGCAATGTTTTCTAAGGACACTTTACAAAAGGAGCAGATCAAGTCAATACTCTATTTTATAGAGACCTAACATCAACCCACTGCGAGTTTAGCACTTTGAAACATATAGCAAAGTAACAGTGACAAGGAAAAATAATGTGTTAACAGGCAGAAAATTTAAGTAGAAATAAACTAATTACCAATGCTACCATTTTGAGGTCTTGAGTTTGACATTTGGCGAGATCCAACTTGTTTATTTAGAGCAAATAGTGACCACAATAGGATGGGTGGTGAATACCCACTGACTCCTTTACTATTATTATTATTCATGGTTTTATTTGTTAGGGACCGACACTATATATACATATACAAACTGAAAGCTGTCGTCCAATGAAAGTATCATAGTGTTTTGAGCGGATGCTAGTTTGCAACACCCGTCCCTAGAAAGGCTTTTGTGTGAATAAAAGATTCAGACAGTGAAGTTCAAAAGGAAACAGAAAGTGTAAAACGGGTACAGCATGATACAGTAAGACACACATTTAGCATTGACTTAGCTACAAAAAATCAGATATGAGTAAAAGTTTGTTCCTTGTTGACAGGCTGCTGTGGTCCAAACTTCTTGTCTTCTATTGAACTCTAACTGGGGCCATTATTAACAAAATGAGCCTCATGTTCTTAGACCATAAACTCATTAGGGAAATATTTCAGAGAATCTCTAGTATTTACTTCATTTGTTTTTATTCTGTGATTTATTCTTGTACATGGTATCTCATTTTGAACTTTTAATTTTCATAGTTGTTGTATTCACTTTTTAGTGACTCTGTAAACTCAGTGACTCTGTAAGGTCTTTTTTTTTTTAAACATTCCCGAAAGTTTTGAGCCTCCACTTAAGTTCTGATTATGGAAAACTGTCACAGTCTTCCTGGAATTATTCTTCATGAGACATTACATTTTGTAATGTCACAGTTGGATCCACTGCTGTTTCCATCGATGATTTTTACACATTCAACTCACTCAGGAAAAAAATGGGAAACTTTCAGAGGATTCAGTTTGGTGTAAAGTCAAAAAAAAAAAGAGAGCTCATTCCCAATCGGCAGAATATCAAGGCAGGTTGTGTGAAAGGAAAATATGTCAGTTATTACTACAACTGGCTTCTCGAGGGATTTGCACTCAAGTGTGCCGTAACTTCCTGCTCACACTTCCATCCTCTGATTTCCACTTCTATAGAGGCCTGTCACAGAGTGTTTGCAGGTGGATAACAGTGATTATAAGGGACAGGCCAGCATGTTGTAGCCATGACACCGAAAGAGATTGCACCAGCTATGTTTACCAAGAAGGAAAGCAAACCAGTCATACCGTATTCACTATCCAACATTATCAGTCTTTAAAGATCAATATGCTTTAAGAGTTTGAATAATTATTTCTAATATTCTGTGAAGGAAGTTTCCCTGAACATAACTACTTTTTTTACAAGGTATTCTGGGATTCTATTGGATTCATCCGTGTGATACATGTCCAAAGGGATTGAAGGAGCGGGGAAGAAATTGAGCTTTTCTACCTTTTAAAAAAAGTGAGCTCTACAACCTTCATATGTCTTCCATATTGAGGCTGCAGTGAGTGTAGAAACTGGTGTGTGAAATGTGAGCTGAAATAAGCTTACCAGTCACATACTGGAAAAAACAAATATCTGAAATATTTCCTGCTTTTAAAAATAGAACCACTGATATGAGCTTTTCATAAAGTCCTGAAGTGTATAATGCACTTGGTGGATTTTAGGTTTGAGTGACATGTAAAGGTACCCTGTGGAGTTTTGGTTAGAAACACACAGTCTTAACATGTTTCTTTATTTTTGAGAAAACGTTAAAGGTACCTTTAACTTCAGGAATGGCTTCAAGCATATAGGGTAGGATAGGGTATGAAGATACACTTAAGTGTAGTTGTACTTTGTTTTGGGATGCAGGAACTGTTATTGTAACACAGCAGATTTTCAATAAACGTTTAAAGGAGCAATATGTAACTCTGACACCTAGTGTTTAAAATGGGTACTACAGTCCAAATGTAAAACATTGGAGAAAACTGTCTCACTCTCAAGTGCCCACTCCTCCTTAGAGTCGAGATGCAGGTTGCTATGTCGCGAACACAGAAGCTTCAGTGTTTAGCCAGATCTGCCATCAGTCACTTTATAATAATGGAGCGACTGATGGAGTGGAGGTGTTCGTGAATTTGTATAATTTCGGGCGTGGTCCAGTTGACTGACAGGTGGGCGTGTTGTGGCTGTTTTCCACCTCCACCTCTTTTCCTGTTTCTAGATAGATCTTAAGTTAGATGGAGAGAGCAGATCCAGTACAGCGACGGCCATGGTCGGGCCTCACAACGCCTCTTCAGAAACCAATGGGTGATGTCGCTGAGACCATGTCCATGTTTTATACAGTCTATAGTTTTAACTAAATACACAGATCTAAGAAACATGTTGAGTCATTGAGAGTCTGTATTGTGATCGGTGTTACCCTGCCTGATTTTTGCCAATAAACAGCCTTAACATATAAGCCTGTGAGCAGAACTCACTGAAATACAGAATTTAAATGATTTGAAGAGTCTGTCATACATGCAGATATTCAAGAAAAAGAATGTGGCACAAAGTGTGAAAATTAAATCTCTATATTTTGCTACTGAGTGCCTCTACATGCTTTGGAGCTTCTTATTGAAAATGTTGCTTTTTACTGTTTATATTTGGACCTCTTTATATACGTTAACAGGCCTGATTGCTGAGTCATGATGCATTACAGATATGTTTACCTCTGCCAGGTTTTCAGTCAAATGGTGCAAAGAAAATAGAACCAGCCGAGTCAAACCACACACACACACACACACACACACACACACACACACACACACACACACACACACACACACACACACACACACACACACACACACACACACACACACAAACATAGAGAGCACATAAACATCCATCATGCGTGTGAAATAAATGTTTTAGAGTCTGTCGCTGTGCATTGACCTTTACAGCCCGTCACATTTTTCCTGTCTGGTTGATACTCCGACCATCAGCACTTCTCTTTCCCTCCCTCCCTCCTGTCTCATACAAACACACACCAACACACACAAACAGGATCCACTACCTGACAGATAAGTATAGTATTTAAATGTTACAGAAAACAGGCATGCACCAGCAGACTGAGATGCATTTCCTTCCGGATATGACTTTGAGTCCACTTCAGAGGCAGAGTAAGAGAAGGGAATAAGGAGAGGAAGGCGACAGAGTGACAGCATGAAGTTATGCACCATTAGACTGAGCGTCTGTCTGGCTGTCAGTCAGCACAGTGAGCAGGGTTCAGCTGGCTCTGAGTCACCATCAGTCTGCACTTTAAAGCTCCTTCGGGCAGGCAAGCAGGGGATGTGGGGGGAGAGACTATAACCGGCTTACATACTTTTGACAACATTCACTAAAACTAAAACCTTAAAACATGCCTTAAAAACGCCTCAGTGAACTGCATCACATCCAAGAGAAGAGTGTTATCTGTTAGTCTATAACACAGACAATTTAGATTATAAAATCTAAATGGGAATCTAGCATCTTATTGTACACTATCTAATAATGGTGAGTGCATTTAGTTTTCTCTTTATGTCTTCAGTCAGACAATCAGGAAATATTCTGCTGCTCCAATTCTTTAAAGACTGCATTTTTGCATCCGTTACAAATCAACAGGTGTAACCCTGCAAGTCGTCTGTGCTAAGCTCCACCCTCTTGTCCAAATATGGTCACTTCTGGCTCCAGAAAAGAAACATTTGATGATGGCCAAACTAACCAACTGATTAAGTCATGGTTGTTATGTCTTTCTTCTTCTTATACAGCTGAGGGCAAAAAAATCCAAAATCAGCTTCTGTAAAGAAATGACACTCTTATTTTATATTTCTGTGTGTGTGTGTGTGTGTGTGTGTGTGTGTGTGTGTGTGTGTGTGTGTGCTTCGACAGCCAACTGATGCTGATATTAATTTGGATTAAAGAGAGCATCCTCTACTTGTGCTTGTGTGTGTGTGTGTGTGTGTGTGTGTGTGTGTGTGTGTGTGTGTGTGTGTGTGTGTGTGTGTGTGTGTCCTCTGTTTTACCCCTCATCTTCAGAGACAGCCCTCAGGCACCGTTTGAACGTGAATGAAAGAGGCTACAAGTGTTTGTGTGCGTCTGTGTGTGTTCCTCTCTGTTTGTGTGTCCACTCAATTAACCCTGTCTTAAGAGAGCCCCCCCCCACCCTCCACCACCTCCAACCTCTCTCCTCCCTGCTCTCTCATCCCCACCCTGGGGGCTGTTTTGCAGCGCCACCACTCTTTTAACCGAGCGGTGACTTGTCGTTTCCATGGCAACAGACTCTTCCTTCTTTTCTTTTCTCTTCAGCGGCCGAGGAAAGAAATGTCACCAGCTTCTGGGTGGTGGCGGACCCTCTGCTAACACAACAGAAGCTGAGAGCCTTTTATTTGATGGAGCCGTGTGCATGGTTGAAATGACACGTTTATGCTCCTCATGCATATTTACTCCATGTCTACTGGTCAATTAAAAACCTGCAGCTTGTTATGCACGTGTGACCTTTTAACTGAACTCTGCAGCCTTTGTTTGTTGATGCATCTATCGCGCTCTGGGTTGGATGCTTTTTAACTTTGGCTGCTCTTCCCGTTACATCACTGTCAGACAGATAATGAATCAGCGTCTTGCTGCAGGAAGTCTGCAAATTCTCCACTCAGTTTCTGAGCTGAGACCTCATCCTCGTTCTTTATCCGGCAACTTTTTCAAGTCTTTTAAACAACAAAACAACATGTCCTTTGGTTCTTGTCAGTCAGCTGAAGCTAATTAGCTAGTTGCATGGAAACAACAATGATGCAATGCACGGTGTGCCCTCTGAGCTCTTTGGTCAGACTCATACCAGGGTATGAGTAGAAAAGCAAAACAACACTCTTTAACGGGTGCTCCTCATTCCACTCAGACATTAATTCCTGTATCAAAAAACATGACTTTCCTCCATTTCACAGCAGATGAGGCTAACTATGTTTGGAGTAACCACGTGAAACCAAAACTGGCTCAAGAATAGTATATCAAGAAAAGTTTGAAATGTTCCTCAACCTGTCTTCTGTCACATCAAGCAGAGTCCAGGCTTCATTACCAGATCATGTGTTTTCAATAACACGTGTGATTTCTGTCCAGGTTAACACTGCGCCGCTAACAAATCCTGTCAATCAATTTATCGATTCAGCAAAATAAATTCACACACCTTTCAAATAAATCCATTGCAATCTTAATTTGCCTTTCAACAAACAAAGGAGGTCAAAGAGGATGCTGAGACTAATGTTTACAGAGACTAAGAAATAAAGACGACACTGAGAAGCTGCTAGCTAAGATGCTAATGGATATGAAGTAATAATTAAATTAGTATTGTGAGATTCTCAAACATATAAAATGATTACAGTGAACAGTTCATGCCTCAAAAGTAATCAAAGATGAAGTTAGAGTCTCACCCTGGTGGTTTTGGACCTTTCACCTTTTTTTCTCTCTGACAAATCTGAAGCTAGAACCTTGTGATGTACTCAAAACATCTCAAGACCACTATCCGGAGGTCTCAGTCTTTTCCTCGGAATCAAAAACATTTTTTACTCGGCCTTGTCTCGGTCTCAGACTTGGCGGACTCCAGATTTTAAATCAAGACCACCACTGAAAGGCCATTTTTCCACATCACTACTGCGAATAGAAGGAAAACTCCTCTTTCTAAAAGAACAAATAACTTCAATTCATTCATAATTTCATCTTATCGCCCTGTTACAGCCGCAACCTTCTCAGTGTTACGGTCTAAGTGAGTGACACGCCCACTGCACACAAGATGATTTTTCACTGATATTTATGCTCTTGGTCTCCATCCCTAAATGTCTTGGGTCTTGTCTCGGAGCACTCTGGTCTCGGGTATGTCTTGGTCTCGGTTGGTGTGGTCTTGACTACAACACTACTAGAAGCTCATTGTTAAAACTATTTTACTATTTGTATCTGTTAATGTGTAAATGATCTGTTCATGTTTTTTATGTTAAAAAATAAAGGTTTATGAAGTTGAAAGTAAAATATAAGGTAAGTAAAGATATGGGAACATAAGACAGGGATATCAAACTATTTGTTGGGGATAAATAAACTCCAGCAGATGTATAAAAAGACTCGTGGGAGACACTTCCTGTATCTGTTTGTGTCTCCTGCTTTATCTGCTACCTGCTTTTTGCCCAGAAGGCTTCAGTCTGCATCACTGACATTTCAGCACAATTGATTTTTTTTTTTTTCTCCCCTTCCACTCTGGCCCAAAACACTGTTTCATCTCTCCTGCAGTGAAGCTCCAACGCCTCCCGTCTTATCTCTCTGCAAACTCCAGGTCCTTCAGCCAGGACTATAGGAAGAGGACGTGTCCACCGTTTAAAGAAAAACAGTAAAGAATAAAAAGAAAGTGATCGATTGAATCCTTTATATTACTTGGGTTTCTTAAAAGATAACTCATCAATGGATCCCATCACTTTCTCCAAATGTCCACCTCCTCTTTGCTCTGAGTTTTAAAGTTTGAACAAAAGACAAATGGAAGCCCAAAACAGGATACTGTTTGGATTGAACACAAGAAAGACAGACTCAAAGAGAATGTCTTTGGGCCTTATTTTGTACTGCTACATGATCCTACTCACTCCATCTCTCCTCCACCTTTATCACCCCCTATTGATCCCCTCTCCACTCCACAGACTGAATCCTGCAGTGCACTCTCTCAGTGACCGGGCGATGCTTGAAGATTTAAAGCAAAATGAATGATTACATATTCTGCATGTGCCTTGCAGCCCAAAGCACATGCTGTCATTATCACATCATTAACTATTCAGGAGAGGTTTGAATTATTATCATCTGCATGAGCGGATGAGTAATGATTAGTCTTCTCAACGAGCAAAAAAGGAAATCTTAAAGCTATTCTAAATAAAGTGTCTGACGGCAAATATTTGAACATTTAAACGAACATCGTAGGCTGATAATTGTAACTCCCAACAGAGAGAGACGCTGTAATAACAAGCATTTACTTAAAAACTACCGCACAAAACACAGACTCTGAGCTACTGTAGGACTCTGCTCTCAAAGGCATAATCACTTTCATTAGCTCCATCATGCTTGACAAGAGAAGCAGTTTGAGTTTTGCACCTGCAGTCATCTCTCAAATCTCTCCACGCTGTGAGAATCTGTGACCGCCTCCACTTTGTGGCAGCCATTAGAACTCACTTGGAATAAAGAACTGGGGATGATTCAGCAGACTGGTTTAGAGTGGTGAAGGAGGGGACTGGGCTTCTCTGCAGCCCTCAGCTGGTCTGTCTAAGCCAGTGGCGCCACCAAGTGGCAGGGATGGAGAATGTATAATCAGTCAGACCCCCTCTGTGTCTGAAGCAGTACCATGTGGTGCTCACCTCTGTCATTGCCGCTGGCATACTGAAGAGGCTTGCTCTTGTCGATGCTGTTGAAGCTCTGGCTGCGACGGTTGAGGTTGGAGGAGCCCGGGCTCCTGGAGGCCCCGCTGCCTGCAGCAGGAACCCTGGAGGGGCCTGGTAACCTGCGAGGGTAAAGAGACGGTTTGGAGTTTTAGTTCAGTGAAGAAAAGAGAACAAGCTCCTCTGGTAATCAGTGGAAGCACACCACTGGTTTTCATTTGTCTCTACAACATGACAATATCACTTCTTGTGGAGGTTGGAAATCAAAAACAATGAAACTTTAGGTACCCAGAAGTTTACTTTTTTTCTTGTTGTGGTATCAAAACAAGTCTCATCATTATTTTGTTTTTACTATATATCAAAGTTTTAAACCAAACCAGCATGTCTTTGGACTATGGGAGGATTCCTGAAGAGAACCCAAGCATGCACGGGGAGAACATGCAAACACACAGAGAGGCTCCTGTCTGATGGGGACTCGATACAGGAACCTTCTTGTTGTGAGGCAACAACGCAAACCACTGCACCACCCTGCAGCCTTATTCTATTTGACTAAACAACTTCCAATACCAAATAATGTCTCTTTTCAATTTATCTCAAGACTTTTCCATAAATCTCCCACAGATTAAAAGACACATTCTCATTAATGTGTATTATATTTTTTGTCGCATGCATACCTCGTTTGCAGTTTGTAGACCCAAAGAACAACCCTCTTTTCTTTGAGATGTTTATGCGGAATTGATTGCGACGCGTATCTATAGGACTTGTTCAATAAAAAAGTTATTCTGGAGTTCATCTCAGAGTTACCTGTATTACTTTTTTTGGTTCAAAATTCCCTTTTTTCTGTTTCTGTTGACAGCGTTGCCTCGATGAGCTTCAGCAGAGGGACAGTGAGACACCAAAAATAAACTTCTAAAAGCCTATAACTTCAGGACTCATCACTTGGATTTATCGTATTCAGACTGCTGAATCAGATAAATCTTAGGTGTGCTTTGGACAGGCGTTCCTTTAATGTTCATGCAAGTTTGACTTAAAAAAAATAATAGATTTAATAAAATGTGAAGCCCTGGCAGCGGTGACTAGTCTCTCGTCAGACTCAAGAAGACCTGAGGAAGATCAAAAGTTAGACCTTGTACTGAACTGCATGGGCTCTATATAGGGAACATACAGCAAGCAAAAAAAAAAAAAAAAGGTTGGCTCACTATAAGCTGAAAGAGTCCCTCCATAGTGACCTTGGGCTCAGTATGTAAGAAGAAGAGAGATGAAGAGAGTGTGTGAGAGGCAGAGTGTGTGTGTTCCCTGGTGGGCTGAGGGAGAGGATGAAAGGAGGAGGTGATCTTTGAGTTTGGTGGAACGACGTGACAGAATGCACGACGGCACAAAAGTTTGCTTCATGGCAGGGTTGACTGAGGTTTGTCGGCTGATGTTACTGAAGGAACATGTACGATGATGTTTAAAACATCTAACATCATCTTTTGACTGTTTTGCTTTCTCTCTCTCTCATCCTCCTACAGGTAAAGTTCTTTTCTTCACCTTAAATGACACTGAATACAGAAACAAGGCTTACACTCACACCTACCAAGAAGCTTTGTGTTTTCACTCGGTCTCTCTACACTAGTGCACACACACACACACACACACACACACACAGACACACACACACACTCTCATAATCTTTTTTCCCTCTCTGCAGAGTCAAAGCCGCTGGTGTCAAATGTTGATTTGCCATGCTGCAGCTGGAGGATTTTCATGTCTCCCATGAGAGCGTTCAAAGAATTATCTCATCAGAAACCTGTTGTTATTCTACAATAACTTTACATTGCAGCTTTTCGATGCACTTTTTAAACATCGTGCTCTCACACATCTGGTTGTTTTATAAGGTCGGCATCTGGCTGAAGGATTAGTGCAAACTTTATGACATCTTGGATCTGTTACGACCATTCATTTTGACTATATTGTTTTCTGCTGTGACTGTCTAAATGACTTGATTCCAAAGATAACAATTTGTGTTGCAATCAGCACGTTTATTCTGATCAAATACAGCGGCATGAACAGCGACCCAATGCATGAAAAAATCAACCACTAACATTATTTCTGAACTCCATCGTCTAACAGAATTGAATTTGTGGCAGTGGCTAGGGGTGATGGATGAGTCAAACAGACAGTGACCTTTATCCAGGAGGCCTGAACTTGATGTGATAGCTCATGTGGACTCCCTTAAAGAAGTAGACACATTTTAATGAACATTATGTAAAGAAAATAAACTGTAAACACCGTAGTTTCCTCACAAACATAATGCTAATGTCAATTAATTCATATAATTCAGTGAGTGAAGAAATTGCCAAACTTGTTTTACATACTTTGAACTCCAACAAGTTTGAACTGTTTTTTTTTTGGTTTTTTTACTCAAATAATTGGGAAATATTTCTCAACAAGTTATGATTATGTGGTCAGACTATTCATTATCACCACTAACTTAGGTGCCTATTTGTAGGTTTAGCCTAATTTTGCATTGAAGCCCTGCATGTGAAAAACTGTAGATGGACTGAAATCTAAGTCGAGAACACAAGAACACGTTGCAGTCAAGTACCCTTTTCACACATGCAAAAAAAACTCCTTAAAATGTCCTGAAAGTTTCAGGGTGAGCTGCATGTGTGAACACTATCGGCCAAATGTTTCATCCCAAATTCATCTGGACTTTTGTCTTGTCAGCCACCCTGAGTAAAATCTCCATCGGCGACTCGGAGTGAGCCGCCGTGTGAACACAGCAGGTCAGGAAAAATCACCACATGCATGCAGACAGGATTGAAGACTTCCACATGCGTGCCACCAGCGTGCACCAAGCGCAACAACCTCCACACATGTGAGGCCACTTCATATGGCCATGAGGCCACGTCTTGCCTCCTGAGAAACCCCACCCAAGGGAACAAGCAACTCAGGACGTCTTCAGGGGCAGGCTGTCCTGAAATGCTCAAGAATTTTTCAGTAGATGTAAATATCTGCAGGAGATGACGCACACTTTTTTTTTGTTGTTGTTTATTTATCTATTTTTCTTTTCCATTTAATAATTTTCTACTTCTTTTTTTTTCTTTAACAGTATGCTTAACCTGACTATCTATATGCTTGTAAAAAGGAGGCATAAAGCTCGCTCTGGATGCTGCCTCTGTTATATGCATTTTGAATTTGCATACTGTGTATATATTTCTATGTATTGTTTCCTTTTCACCACTGGGTGTTAAAAATATGAAAAAATATTTGTAAGTACAATGATTGGAAACATTAATGTATTGCAATAAAAGTAAAAAAAATAAAAAAAAAATTTTCAGGAGTGCATGTGTGAAACCAGCTATAAGACACAACACAGTCAGGAAATACGATAAATGTTAAATGGGCTTGAGCTTGTATATATGTACAGTGTTCATTCACAAAATGATTTTAGATTGCTTGTTGCATACAGAGACTGGACTAGGAGGAGAATCTGAACATGAGAATATCTGAGAGCTTACCAAATAGATGAGAAACAGCCTAAAAATATCACAAGGTCTAAAAGCTGACAGGCTGCTGCAGGGATATAACATAAAAAAGCAGTAGCAAGCAAGGTGGGACTAAAGGACTAAAGGTAGAAAGTCCTCCAACAAATGGACACCGAGTGACAACCTCGCTGGCTCACAGGGCCTCGGGTGTTTCTGTTTATAGCCCGGTCTTTGTCAGTGTTGAGAAGGAGAGAAAGTAGCCTTGAACAGATCCAAAGCAACTCTGTGACTTTTTCTGTCTCCCTGCCTGGAAGCTGTCGGGATGTCCTTTAGCAGAGATAATTGATTTGCTACGCTGGATATGTCACTTGCGTCTGTATCGCAGATGGAGCCGAGATGTCGGGGAGGAAAGTTCTTTTAAAGGGTGGAATCCTGAAGTGGTCAAAAACCGACAGCAGGAATATAAATACTTCTTTTCATGTGATGAAAGTCTTAACTTGATCAAACTAAACAAATAGAAAGACTGATGAAGTAAAGGAGAGTTTAAAAACATTTGTAAAGAAATACTGACCACAACTGCAACCACTGATGTTTTTTTTTTCCTATTCCAATTTAACTTTATATCAATCTAGAAAGAGGCGGAGCTTAGGCGGACATGCCTTATGGCAAACAGAGACAACTCACCCACCTACCAGTCAACACAGCCCCGGCCTTGATTATGCAAATGTAGAAATAACTCTTAGACTTATTACAATCTAAACAGATGAGTTAAAAAAAGAACACCACCCTAACAGTTTGATCCAGATTCTCATCATTTTTATTTCTGGTGTTGAAACGATTATTTTAATGTGAGACCTGGCGCTTCTGCATTTGCGTCATTTTTTTAACTACAGAGGTTGCCACTTGTGTTCTACCCTTAAAGACTGAAAACAACACTTTAAGTGTGACCAACCTGGACTTATGTTAGCATAACTAGACAACACAGGCTACATAAAGGAGCATTTAGTGCCATGTTAAAGCCAAGATAGGCTTGATAAAAATATATGTTTTAGACAAACTGATCCACCTATGACCAATACTCTTCCAGTTCAACTTTAAAGGTCAGAGTAATCCAGCGCACACCAGGATTGTTCAGATTGGGTTTAAAGTTTAATGCATAAAAAACATTGGAGTGAACATTAGCGTCAGGTGTGGGTTTACAAGACTTCAAGACGTTTGCGTGTCAAAGTCTTGTAAACTGAGACCTGACGCTCATCAAGTGGAGAGTGAACCTGAGGAAGCCAAATCGATCCTCAAGTTACTCATAGTTCAACGTTCAATAACTTTCACTACAGAGGCTGTATGACTCAACAAATTAACCATCAGTTGCATGCTTCTGCAACCACAAGCAAAAAAAGCAATGCAATGATCATTCTGCACTTTTTCTATTGCAGCAGAGGGACTTGAATTGCTCTGTAATTGCAGACGTTTAAGTTCGCTTTGTTTGTCTCCCTTGAAAAATAGAGCAAGGCTCAGCGATGAGGTGACCTGCACAGCATGCAGTCTGAGTTTAAAAACGGCCTCATGTGCTGAATCGTGCAAACATGATTTTACACAGAGAATCATGCAAAAATAAAATATGCTTCAATGCAAAAAATGACAGGGCCTTTTCTGTTCTTTTAAATTCCCCATATCTTAAAACATCAAACTTTTTAGGTACGGTGAAAAAACAGCACACACACACACACACACTGATCAGAGTAGCTGTAGGGCGCTTATCTCCCACAGGTACAATCAACAAGAGAAGAAACAGAGGAAAAATCAGAGACCAAACAATTAGGAAAAAGGAAGAAAATCAACTTGGAAAGAAAGGAAAAAGAACAAAGGAAAGTACTGAGAGAACGAGAGTGAAAGGGAAATAGATGCAGAGAGGGAGAAAAAAATCAGAGATAATAAAAAAACACTGTAGCTGCAAACCCAGGCAAGAGAAAATGAGAGATAAACAGAAGGAAAATGAGGGTGAGATTGAGGCAATTCAGATGGAAATCAGAGGTAGTCCCTTTTATCATAAGATTCTTTCATCTTCCAAAGTACATGTTTGAAGATGCATCAGCAGAATGGAGCTTAACGGGGAAAGATACACATTCTGGACACTGGCTTTTGTTTTAAGACTTTTGGACATGCAAAGATTGTGATCACAGACTCAAAGAGAGAGAATGGACAGAGGGAGAATGTCTGTTTCATTCTGCAGCCGTCGAGTTTTAGGATTGTAACCAGTACCTTTCCTTAGATTCTGCTCTGCAAATGCTTCAGAGTGCTTGAGAAGAGCTGGTCTGCAGTGCAGCTCTGCAGCAGGGCAAGGCCACCACAAACTCATTGAAACGGTAGAGAGCCTACCATGAGCTAGCAGGTGGGCGACAAGCTGTCAAACATCACCCCCTGCTGCAAAGATGATGAACTCTGTAAGGACATTATCAGCCATTCAGCTTGTTTGGAATCACAAATATTAAATGTACAACCCTGAGTTACCCTCATGGTGCTGTTGCATCAGTAAAGCATAAACGCCAAGCGCAGGTAACCCCAGGGAAAGTCTACACATCCAACCTTTGCAGCTTTTATTAAGAGTATAGAGTTGTTTTAGCTAAGTGTAGGTCAGGTGTGTTCACCAAGATAACCACAGAGTGATTATGAAGGAATAAGAAAGATATGAGCAACAACAACATGAAGCAATCGATTTAAGTTTAGGAATGGACGAGAGACTTAATAATGACACCCAATGAACACCAGGGGGGCTTACTCATTAAAAGCCAAGCTCAGAAATATGTAACGGGTGCAACATGTAATACATAAGTATTTATATATGAATACCACATTACACACATAACGGCAAAGGAAGCACTCCTTTAAGTCAGTACCATGCATCTAGTACTACCATGCATGTTTCCTCTCTTGTTGCCGACAGTAAAATCTATATGAGCTGCTAGAAGTGAATAAAAGGAGGGTATAGTTGTTTGAGGCACAGAATGACTCAGAAAGACAATAAAAAAAGAAAGCTGCACCACCTTGAGGGGGAAAATCTTCAACACATTCAGCACAGCATGAGGGAGAGAAACATCTATAGTTTTCCCATTTTAGAATTTTCTCGCTGCAGGGATAGACGACTAGACGATGCATGGTGATTAAAAATAACCTCTGAGATTGCAAGAAGGCAAATAAATGTGGTAATCGTGCTCGTGTGGCAACAGAGGAATGGTTATAGACTTTCACCGCTCGCTGACCGTCTGTACTTGCTTTCTGCTTCTGTTCCGTTTGTGCGTGTTTTAAATCTGAATCGCAGAGCTCTCCTGCAAAGCAGCAGCAGTTAGGTTTGTTGTCAGAGATGTGAGAGGGCAGATTACCACCCATAGGGCTGGAGCTGCTGGCTGCAGCATTTTTGCCATAGCTCAGGGGCGGCTGCAGAGGAATTATTTGCCAACACGCTGGTTCCCACTACCTCTGAGCTGGAACAAATGCTGCAAGCATCAGACAACTGGACTCTGGGGTGTGTACATATAGTATGTAGACTTATGAGTGAATGTCTCATATATAGATAATGGCTTTGCTCATTGGTTATTCAAAACTTCTCGTGCTACTGCCTTAAGACTTATGTCTGGGACAGTAGAGAGATCAGTGGACCTTCCTGCATGTGCATGTTTGATAAAAGGTAACAAATTAGGAGCCTGTGTTTCCCTGACTGCCAGTACAGTCCCGAGTGTGGCATCACAAAGAGTGCCATTATATCATCTGGTAGCTTATTTAGCAGCAGCCTCTCTGCCAAGATGTGTAAAAGGGCTTTACCCAGAAGGACTCATCCCACAGAATCACACTTCTCAAGCAGTAACAGGGTTGGACTGAGGACACAGATGAACAGTATAAGTAAACTACTTGTTTTAAAATCTTATAAATCCAATCTTCAATTCTCCTTTTTGTCTTTATTTTGGCAAAAGACTGACTATGGCGTTCATGCAGTGAACTCCACAGAGAGAGCAATCAGAGTAAGTGGGCATTACTGTGACATCCATTTCATTTAGGTCTTGTTTATTCATCCGTGTTTTGCAACTTGCTAATTGCTGATTAGTTGATCAGTTCAGTTGTTATGCCTTTCAAATTAGACACTGTCCTTCATTCTTATTGCTTATTTATGAGACTCTGATAGACTCGAGTAGACTGTGTTTAAGCACCATCTTTTACTTGAAATAGGCTTTAAGTTAAAGGGTAGTTTTTCTTTGATGGACCCTATTGTGACATGTTTTCCAAAATAAATGACTAGTAGGTCTTATAGATTGCCTCAGCTGTGACATGGCAACAATGGCTGCAACACAATCTCTAAAGGCAAATACACCTGATCAGAAAACCTCAACTAAACAACTTTGTTTTTTGTCACCGCATTATAATTTGAAATATTTGACAACACAATGGAAAGTTTGATCCTTTCTTTACAATGAGAAAAAGTCACCAGACTCCACTGATAGTAGTAGTACATGGGAGTTTCTAGGGCTGCCTCATTATGTAAGACTGTCCACTTTGATTCAATGAAATCCAATGATAAGAACCAATGTATGGACCACAATAAAATCCCCTAAATCTGTCAATCTGTGGGTGTTCAGAATTGAAAAGACGAGGGAATAGGTCATATCATGATCAATATTTACATAATTAACAGCCACATTCTGCTGAAGAATCCCTGCACAAAACACTTGATAAGATGGTGTTTAAAGAAGTCGATTAATTAGCTAACTCGGACTAAAATCTGACTTTTTAAATACATGTAAACATGTTAGTCCGACTAAAATCAGACATACACGCCTATACAACAGGTCAATTTCCTCTTACACCAAAATGGGCCCCAAACTGGCCAAGGTGTAAGTGCACACTCCACAGTCCCCACAAGGCTTAGACCTGGAACTCGAACAGCATAAATGTATAGAAGAAAGCAATGGTAAAGCGCAGAGTCAGTACAAAATGTAGAGAGCTGTAAAGTTGTCCATATTTTCACCATTCAACATTTAACCAGCAGGTGTGTAATGGATCAACCGGAAGTACAGTAGTGACCAGCTGAAAATGGGCATATCGCCACCTGCCGTAGCAGAGTCAGACATACTTCAGTCAATAAATGGATTCTTCCCTGGTGCTTGTTTACTGCAACAAGGACAGTACTCCAATTGAGTGGCCTAACCAAGTTATAAACGTAGCTCGACTTTCATGTGCATGTAAATATCCTGACTGAATCCCAATCAGCTGCTCTTGACTTGACCCTGGCCTTTGATTTCCCTAACCTGGTAATAGACCATCACATGGAAAGACAACATAGAGAGTATAGGGTCATGCAAAAGACTCGGTGTTTAAACTCCTACAATTACCAGAAGATAGTCTGAGATATACAACAGTTACTAAAAGGAAGTACATGAGCTTCTTGCCATATTACCTTGTGTTTTTCTTCTGCGGTGACCCTATTCCACTGTGGCCAGGAGGACTTGCATATCGTGCTGTGAGACTGAGGAAAGAGCAGAGGACAGGAGGAACAGACTGTTAACACAGCGCAGAGACGAATGAGACCGGTGTTTTTCTAGAACTGTCTTAATCCATGTCTTAATGTAATAATGTGAGTGAGAGAAGGCATTCAGATAGCAGCAGGGATAGAGAGAAAGAAGCACATAGTACACATAGTGTTTCATGCCAACACACATTTCTTTGATTTCTCACATGATGGCTCCCACATGGTTATTACCACCCGCGTATGACTAAGCCAATAACATCTCTCAATCCATTTAGAGCCGCTGACATAAAAACGGCACAGAAAACTTTCACAACCAGTTTTGTGGCTGCATCATTTGAAGCACACCCCAAAAAAACACACAACACACGAGGCAGAGGCGGAGGAAATGCCCACAGCAGAAGTCACAGTTTATAACCCAACACTCACTGTTAGTCACTCACGGAGATGGGAATCAACGCGGGCTGTTCCAGGCTGGCCTCTCCATTCATGTTTGACAGGAAGTAGTTAAGCTACTAGTAGAGCGCTTTATGAACAAAGAGATGCCTTTAATCATCACCCGTACCGCGGTAAACAATGTAAAGTGGAAGGCCAGGTGCCAGGGCTGTTGTTTATTCCGGTGTGTAAATGTTCTGAGTGGAACGTCCTGTGTGAACAGTATGACTCGCAGACCATGTGAGCATTTCTCACTTGTTGCCATAAGCTGGAGAAACAGAGCTTCCATTGAAAGTTAGCTCCTCTATGACTAGTCACATCTTCTTTTTCAACAACTTTGGCTGACTTAAAATGCCTAGGGCAAATATTTTTACAAATAGCTTTAGAGCAAATCAAGCAAAAGAAAAACCACTCGAAAAAATCTCATTAATCCTGCTAACTATAAAGAGAGGAAAGAAAGGTTATTGACAGGAATTAAAGCTAACCATGTATTTGGTGTTAGTATTAAAATATAAGAGGCCTTTTCTGTTTTTTCCCCACTGTTTTCAACAAAATACACACTATTGCCAGAACATTATGGACAACACTGCACACAACTTCAGAGAAGTGTTGAAAATGTAAACAAAAAACTGTCATGCTGTAGCAAAATGTGGTAATTGATGCTAATATTAAGCTATAGAGTTTTAAAGTGATTGCTCATGGCAAAGGGAGAACTCGCCTAACACATCTAATACAAAAACCAAATAGTCCTACCATTACTAGCTCAAGAGAGAAATAAAACCCAGTGGTTCAGAACAATACTAGAAATCTTTATTAAAAGTATAGAAAAAAATAAATATAGTAAGCTAATATTTGATCTTTAGGCTATCTGGAGCTGCATATGGTTGCTAACAGTACCCTACTAGCTTAAAAGATTATACCAAAAGCTTTATTGTTGATAGCACAACTAGTTTTCCAAATTAATTAAAGAGACAAAAGAGGTTGCTTAAATTAGTTTAAAGGGTTGTATCAAATGCTAATTTTGGTTGCGATCATTAGCCTTTAGCTTAAAAGAGTATGTCTGGACTCTAAGTGCAGAGTTGCTAACGTTACCAGCATATCAAAGTTTCCTTATTTAGCTTTGTTGTTAATATAGAGCAACTTACTTTTCAAACATGTGTACTTGTTCTTCTCTTTCTATATAAATTAATGAAAATTAGCACAAATTATTGTTGCTGACAATGGCAGTGAAATACATCTATTCCAAACAAAATGCTGTCATAACTGTAGCTTAATAGAGAATTCAACAATGAGACATGCTATCAACCAACAAAGTATTCAAGTAGTTTTGAAAGCTCCTGTCATACCTTTTACGGGCTAACTGGTGAGCAACTTGTGTAATCCCCAGGTAACATCAGACAAGTAGTAGTCCAACTGTCTTAAACTACAGTATAACACTGACCAGAGTAGTCCTGTTATGCTCAGTTGACAGACGAAGCAGCATAAAATCAGCAGTCTGTTTAGACATCCTTTTCTTCTGACAACGAGGAACAACTTGTTCTTTGTTTTGTGATTGTGGGCTGCTGGTTTGGCGTTGGTGAGTGAGTGGACAGAGACAATAAACTACCTATACTGGGTGGCTGCATGACGCACTGCAGTCAACACTTCTTATTTTTTGCTCAGTCTGCACTGTGCAGTTCACAAATGTGCATGAAAACAGCTTTCAAAGAAGGCCTTCACATTTGTTTTTCACATGCTGACACTGTGACCCAAAGATAATAAAACATGAATTTGGCACTAAAAGATAACAGGAGAACCGACAGTACATGTACGATAACTCATGATATTAACATCTCAAAGTTGTATTATAAAGAATTAGGTTCAGTTCACAAAGCCTTCTGGCCATGACTTTAATAAAAATTCTGTTGCCGATGAATATTTTGGCAGCCACTTACTTGTGCATAATTTCCTCTTATAATAAAAGAAGAGCTGGTGCAGAAGTTTCAGGCCCGGCTGAGGTGATTTTCAGTCAATATCTCGAATAAATGTCATCATTCTGTGGAATCCAAACCAACCCGCTACAGGGCGAGAGTGTGATATTAAATGCTTTGTTCGGAGAGGTCGAACCGTGAACGACAAGGATCTTTTAAGGTGGTGGGCAGAATATTAATAAGCTGTCTAACTCTCTAAAAGTGCTTCTTTATCCTCCTATTTCTCGTCTGTCTCCCACATGTAGATGCACTCACACACGCTAACACACTCACTTTGTCTGTTTACTCTCTCCCATGGGACTGTTTCACTCACTTCTAAACCACCTGCGATGAAGTGCAGACTCATTGTACACTTCTAATTGACCTTGCAGGTTTTCATGATGCGGTGTTATGCTAACGAGCTTCAGAGCAGACAGCAGAACGCAGGGCAACAAGTTCAGGGCGGTTTCCAGCTATATGAGCTTTTACATCATGGTATCAATGAAGTATATGGTACAAAACACTTTGGTTAATGATGTCTGGAAACTAAATGTGCTCTCCATAGTTTCTCTAATCCGCCCACAACCCCGCAACACAGTATCTACACACAGAAATATAATGTGAGCAAAATGTATGACCGGATGAATGGCACCCAGGCGGTTTAAGAGAGGTGATTGAAGTCTTTGTATAGAGTAGATTAAATGAATGTGCAGAAAAAAGCTATGCAATATTTAACAAGAAGTTAAGCATTCATGATTTCTGCACAAAGAAAGGGAAAATTTATATTTTTCCTGTTAATCTTAGAGAGGAAGAACAAGGTTTTCATGAAGTTAAATTGTTTTTAACCTGCAGTAAAAATCCACCAAGGACACCATCAAAGTGCAAGTTCAAACTATTAGAAGGAAGCTGCATTTTCTCTTGGATGTTTATTTTCCACCCAGTTCTTGCATTTGATATCATCTAAGATTCTCTTCATGTAAAATGTCTATCTCTGTTAAATATTCTAAATGGCACTTTGATACAGGGAAACAAAGCCAGGCAGAGATTAACGGGGCCTGTCAAGTTTGAAAACGATTTTACCGCATTTTGATGGAACCAACTTTGATCTTGAATTAACGCACCTAATTTCTCCCAAAAAATACAGACAAATAAAGCTTTTAAAATGTTGATTTATGTCTGAGTTTTCATCCTTTTTGGTCATATTTAGAGTGGGAATGCACTACAGGGTTATTAGCAAGGGGGAACTTGGGTTATCTTTGAATGCAAAAAAGCCTGAGCCATGGTGATGTAAGTGCGACCCAGTTGACAGTAAAAAGCATAAAGGGTTATGGAGTGCAACTTTTCCGCCATAGGACCCATCCTGACCCCCTCCTTCAAACTCAGTCTTTATAAAATGCTATGAAACGTGAAGGCGTAGCATATAGTCTCCAGCCTGAAGAGCTTATCAAACCCACAGATTTTAAGATCTTTCCGATGTGGAAAAAGAGACACCAGAACGAGGGGATGGAAAATGTGGACGAGCAAGGGTCGGTGGTGAGAAAGAGAATGAGTGCAGGGTACAATCTTTTCCTTTTGATTGAATCGGAAGCATCCCATTAGTATGAGGGAAGACATACTGATGGGTTTGAGATCCAAAATGGCAGGTGCTTAGACACCAAGGTCACCGTGATGACAGCAGGTAATGAGATGTCATCAGACCTTCTTGTCTTGGCAACGTCTGTCAAAGTCTGCCCTTTGAAAGCCCAATCAGCACCCACATTTTGACGCTAAGTATAGCCTTCCTGCCTATTACACTGTCAACTGAATATCTACCAAACATACACTGATGCTTGTAATGTGGTAACAGGTTGTACTTAGGAACCAAATACAGCTTTTGACGGTTTATGGTGCAATCAAGCCTGCACTGAATGGGGTTAAAATAAAGAATATACAGAGAAAGTTAAAGTTCCTGCATTCCTCCTGTATCTATCCTTTCATTGCCAAAATATCGACAAGTCTTCAAACTGTAAAGACAGAGGAATGGGGAGAAAAATACCAAATGGGTTCTACACAGACACTCACACTTAAAGGCAAGCAGAAAAGTCTGTTGACATCGAGGTCAAGACAAACAACAAAGCATATCTCATCATACCCTGCTATATCGTATTGTACCATACCATACCACATCAGAGGGTTTAAGGGATGAGTTTTTCAAAAAATGAATTAATTTTTAAGAAGGCCAAAATTAAAAAAAACGAATGGGTTCTATACAAGGACGCTCGAAGGCAAGCACAATGATGGTTCCATGATGGTTTTAACCCCCAAATAACCTTCCATGTCATGATGGTTTTTACCATTATTGATGGTTGTTTAGTAAGCAGGCTCTTACCAAGTCATTCTTGGACAATTGTTTTACTACTAGGTCAGCAACTAGTCTTTTGGAACCATCCATTTTACTGTTTTCAGACATTGCAGTCCTGAGACAACATTACTTGTAACTTGCGTTCTGCCACTGCTATAGGGCAGGGTATTAACTTCAGGAAACAAGAACTACAATGTTTCAGTTAAGAAAAAACCATGGCATGACGACTTAAGCAAATCATTTATGTATTTAGTGTCATAGGAAGACGATTTCAAAGCCAAAACCTTTGAACATTGGGAAAAACTGGGTATTTCTTGCATTACTGCCTTGATTAAATTAGCAGCTGGCAAGATGAATGGATGACTTCAATTAGAACTTCTTACTGATAGTATCCCATGACAAGCCACCAAGAAAAGATCCACCATATCCATACAAAGACAACATCCTAAAATAACCAGCCCAACTAGGAATCCATAAAGACAGTCTGGAAGGACAAAGAACCAAACCATTTACCAGTTCATGACGCCAACAACATTAATCCATCCTCTTCAGATAGTCATGTGTTTTCCTGGAAAATCCAAACTCTGATGCCTTGAAGTCACACCACACACCCACACTGTGCCAGCTAAAACTGTACCTAGGAGACGAGTCGGGCTTGGCCAGACTGTTGGCTCTCCCGTAAGGCAATCGGCTCTTCCTGTCGCGAGACACGGCGGTGGGGAGGCGCGAGGAGCGCCAGACCACGGGGTCAACCTGTTCGCCCCGGGACATGTTGAGTTAAAGAGGGAGGGTTTGCTGTGCCCTGTCAGGCCTGGGCCCCCCTGCCTTCTGCAGCACTGCAAACCTCTCGTGGCTCCGGGCTGTCGGGAGCTGTCCAATAGGGAGTTCCCCTCCAACACACACACTCACAGACTCACACACACACACACACACACACACACACACACACACACACACACACACACACACACACACGCACACACACACTGCATGCACGCATAGTAACACACTTCACATCCCCTGCCCCAGAGACACCAGTCAGGCCAGCAGGTGCTGTCTATAGAAAGCTCCCCATACCACAACTGTAGATATGCAGTAGGCCAAATATGTGACCGTGTGTGTGTGTGTGTGTGTGTGTGTGTGTGTGTGTGTCTGTGTAAATCTGGGAGTCGGATAATTTAAAAAGCTTAACACTTTTCATTTAAAACATCCATTCTTCAGGCTTATCTTTTATTCTTTTATTTTATGAAGTTACTCAGACATGCCAAATCTTCAGGGTCGGCTGGAGATAACAGAAATTCATCACTGTGGAAAATTAAAATTGGAAAAGGTTTTTTTTTAATGAATATGTTTAATTACATTTGAGGGGTAGAAAGGAGGAAAAGGGAGTCTGCACATCGACAGGCAGGAAGCCTCCAAATAAATGATCATTGCAATATTTCTGTAATATGATATCAAGATTAAAATCGCGCTAATGACAGTGCAGATATGATACTGCAGACTTGTGTTTGGAAGTAGTTGAAGGCTACTTTACATACAATGGATTACTTAATAAACTACAAAGTCATGGTGAGAACTACAATATACGTGATGTTGAAGCTGATGTTAAACATTATTCTAAAAGAAATAAGGTAACAGACAGGATAACAGAATATTCTTGAATCAATCAGATGGTATATATCTCTGTTCTATCATCTCATTCATGGAGAATCGAGCTGGAAACCAGGTGTCTCCTCTTATCGTATGAAGACAAATAAATGATTCTGTGAGAATAAAAAGGTGTAATGCTAAACAAAAACCAGGTCATGCATCAAAATAATGTTTCAACCCCTTCAGAAAAAATTGTTCCCACAGATGCACTCGCAACTTTCTGGTTGGATTTATCTGCTTATTCCACACGGTCTGACAGTATCATTTATATTCTGTATCAGCTTGTTGCAGTGATTCAAATCCAAGATTACATGCTTCTGTGGCTGCGAAACCCCATCAAATTGAAATACAACAGAAGTCCCATGCATCATTTTAAACCCATTTTCCCAAAATTCAGCCTGATTTATTTAATCATTCTTTTTTTTTGGGGGGGGGGGACTCTGTGATATCTGCCAGACTCCCGCACACACATCTTTGGGGTTTCGATGGTTTTTGAGTGTAGAGAATCACTCTTACTGTCTGGCCAGAGAATCAGTAACTTTAACGCCAGTCTCTGAACCCTTCAGCAATTATCTGACGCTGATATTTCCTCTGGGATAATTCCAAAGTAGCCAGAAGTTAGCATCAAACGATTTGCAGCCAACACTTCCTTTTCTGTAAGGTACTGTACATTGTCCAATTAGCAACTTTGAGGATTGTTTCAGATCAAAAGATAACCAAATCTCAACTCTACTCTAGATACATCTGCAACATAAACATTGTCATTTCTTGGTTGAGCGCACTCAAGAAGTGCCTGTTCATCTGTTTCTCGTCTAGTCTTATTGACTGTAAATAGTAAGTTACACCGAGGCTTACTTCAGCAGGTTTGGGCCTGATTATTATGATTTCCCTGCATATAACTGGTGTAAGTTTCCCAAAATAACCACATCAAAATGTTGCAGATTTGTTAAAAGAAAAAAGGCAAGCTATGTCAGGTCTGTCCTCAAGACGGGGATTGAAACAACTTTGAAAATGTTTGTTGATGAATGAAGGACGGATCGATCATTTCTGACGCATTCTAGGGAGAAAGGATCAAAAACGCTGCTCATACTTGTTTATTATCACACATATTGATATTGTGTGGAGAATTAAATATTGAGAGTAAATTGGACAACGCTAAACAACTGTCAGTGCAAATCAATGATGTGCCGTCCTGCAGTTCGTCGAGTGTCCACTTGAGGCTGGCTGCAGAAGCACAGGAAGTCACAAAAACAGGCCGAAGGCAATCTGCTGTAATGACATCTAGGCTTTGTCATTTGACAGCAGTTTATTTATCTCAGCAAACATTGTGCTCTCGATCAAATATCTCATCTGGAGAGACAAATGCTTGCTGCAGTTTCTTAAGCTAATCAGAATTTAGATTCCCTTGCTCTGATTCCTCCTCTTCACTCCGCACAAATCCTCAGACTTTACATCCACACAGAGATTTTAGTGTCTCAGACATCCCTTAAAAAAGTCACAGATTAATGGCTTACTTTATCACTGACAGACACGGACTGATCCTCTGACCTCCACTGTGGCCTTCAGCATTCAGACTTGATTAGCTTATCCGCCCAGGAGAGAGAAAGACATTACAGAGGGCCAGTGGACAGCGAGGGCATGAGGGTCTGTTTGGAAATTAACTCACAGCCACTTCACAGGGACAGTCTTTAAATTACGACTTCCTCCTTGAATTCATATGTATGGCTTCTCAATGGTTGGAGAAAACCTCAAATATGTCATAAAATAATATCTCAAACATCTCTCGACCAACTTGTCAACAAACTCTTTCTTGTGTTTTATGACTGTGAAAAGTGAAGCATCTGTAATGGCTTTCTCAGTGTGTGTACTCAAACTTCACTGTTTGCTGAGCGTGTATGTGTGTGTGAGGGCGCGCTCCACCTGTTGCCGGGGGAGGCGGTAGTGGGGGAATGGCAGGCAGCTGTGCCCCTAATGACCCTCCCACACACATACACACACACACACACACACACACACACACACACACGATGCACTGACCCCACCACCAGCACCCTCCTAACTCATCCAAACAGAGCGAGGCCAAAGCTCTCCACAATATCATCTTACTCTCAAACCCTCTGCTCAAGTGCTGAGACTAACTGCTCTTATTGCACTGATTTTACGCACACACGATGCCACACACACACACACACACACACACACACACACACAGACACACACACAGACACACACACACACACGATGCCACACACACACACAGCACTGCCAAACACAGCGTCCGAGCAGTAACTTGATCTAGTCGGGGGGGAATGCGGTGCATGTGTGGCATGTCAGGCCTTCCTTTAGATGCTCTGTCTATTTACATCACACACAGACACACACACACACACACACAGGCTTCTTCTACGGCTTTGCTGCTTCTGTGCCAACGCCTCTACTGTACAAGGCTTCATATTAACAAGATTATTTTCATCCAAGTTGATGCATTAAAGATACATCAGTGAGTAGAAGTTGTATAGGCTACTCTCACAGTCTGCAATGTGGGGTTGGTCTCTCTTTTTGTCCCCTGCCTGAAAAACATTAATGATAACCAATATGTCATTTATCCAGCAAATAAATCCATGTTTGAGTTGCCTTTGCAATTCCATAGTTTCAAATGTAAGCTTTTGTAGATAAGTCCACATAAACAACATTTCAGCACCAACAGAACAAAGAGATAGAGAGAGTTGGGATGCCAGATCTCATAACTGTTTGGCAGAGACAAAGTCAAGAACAAGTTCATTTTCTGCAAACTTGTGAGTCTGAAAAATGCCAGTGTCTGAATGTCTGGAAGATTTACAGCTTTTTACATTCATTTCCCCCATTTTAATGAACAGACTTTGGGACCTGCAACTAGTCTCCCCGTGACGTGGTGTTTTAGCCAAACCCACTTGACACAGATGACCCCATGTGTAGGATCTCCTTTCTGAACTGACCTTTTCACATGGCGAGAAAACTCCTTTATCCAGAATTACACCAGACAGCCCGCTAGAAAGATTCATGCATGAAGTCGGGGTGAATCGATGGGTGAATGCAGCAGGAAATATTTAGGAAAATTCACTGTGAGTGAGTGGGAGGGGCAGATGACTTTCTCATATCCTGCCACTGTTGGATGACCGATGAGATCGGTCTGCACGTAATGAAACTGCTTCATTATGTTTTCTGCTTGCCAGTACGTTCTTTTCTGCTCTTTTAACAAATACTGTAAATACTTGTAGTTACATGTAGCATTAATATAAGGGCCAAAACTGGCATCATATAGCATGGGACTTGTTGCTAGTCTGCCGTCCTAAATTTTTACATTTAAAGTTATAACTGCATTGAAAGTATTATTTGAATGTACCCTCTCTCCCCTGCAGTCAGCCAGCGTGACTCTTCCCTGTCAGGACTTCCTTCTGGAGCTGATGCAGCTCAAACACTAATAAGAAACATTTCTGTAACGGCTGTTATTCATTTTCGACACCAGTGAGAGGCCGCCCGTCAGATTCCTGTTTACAAAAGCTCTAACTGGACCAAATTAACCATCCACAAGCAATAAATCAGCCATCCACTATTCCAGCATGATCCTAAAAAATAATTGGTCGTCTAATTCAAACCAGTGACATTCGCTTGCTTCTGTGACCTTTGGGCTACCTCTGCCCCAAAGTGGACTAAATCCGACACCAAACTACTGAACGACAACATCCTGAAGTGTAACATACCTGGACTGCATCTCTTGTGTTTTGAGGCTGCTGGCGGATGGTGCGGTGCTGCTGGTCTGCTGGCTGAGCTCCACCAGGGACTGGTAGTACTGCTGCTGTTGCTGCTGCTGCTGCTTGTAGCGGGACAGGATGAAGAACAGGCCCAGGATGCTCTTCAGGTTGCCATTCCTGATTTCTGGAGGGACAAAGGAGAAAGGAAAAGTGGAGCATTTTCATTTAGATCTTGAAAATACAAATCCTCCTCCACCTTTTATTTGAGTTACCCCACATCATTCCAGATGAGTCACTCTTGCAAGAAAAAAAAAAAAATCACACTTTTGTTTTTCTTCTCTCGCAGCAAAGCCCTGTGATGCTTAGAAATATTTTCTTTGCACCATTTATTTCATCTTACAAACACTGTAAACTGAACATATGTTGACTTTTTGAGAGAAGGCGCTTGGGAATAAGAGCTCGAGTGAAGCTGTTTTGCAGAAAGTGTAAGATTAAAAAAATAAATAAAGTATTAAACATTGGGTTTCACTGCACGTAGTGAAAAGATGTATATAATGTTTCGAGTTTGTAACAGTCACTTGATTGTATTCAGCATATAGTAACACTTACTCTGTTGGATGATTTTGGGATCACAAGAACAAACATTTGTCATTGATCCAGAACAAAGCATCTGCTCTCTCTAACATGAGCTAACACACAGCTGGTTCTTTCAGCAGTGAAGCTCAGCATGACAACATGGGGACTTGTGTTTAACTAGCAGACGAGTCTGAGGCAAAAACAACCAAAAATAAACAGTTACTTTAATTACAGTTCTGCTTTTGCTGATGGTTTTAAGTACAGTTGCTGTTTTCACACTGGCTTGATGATTGCAGAAGTGACACATTTCTGTTATTTGTAAAGAATAAATTACGCAGAGAGATCAGATGAAAAGTAACCTTTAAGCACAGAGCTGGTTTTTATCATAACTTCAATATAAGCAGTAAAAACAGCAGCTCATAAAAGGGAATGAAATGGAAGAATCGGTTTGTTTTTGTAAGTTAAGCGTCAAGTATCTGTTCCTTTTTTTCCAGATCTGTGCCACACTAAAGTCCTTTTAGCATTGGCTGTGAGCAGTACTCTTAAACATTTCAAGATAACACATTTAGTGACATGTCATCAGAAATGATAAATACATCCTTTAAGCTGATGAAGGGCTTTATTCAGCTAGTTAGCAGCAGCTCGGCTCACAGCCTGAAAAGCCCCTATGAAGAGTGATGTGAAAACCACTGAGTGTTAACGTGACACTACGTGGTTATTATAATTCTCAGGTGCCATAGAGGAGACCTTTATGGATATTTTGGCTCTCAGTAAAATCCTTGTAAATGAGGAATGCTAAAGGAATACTGATCAACAAACAAGCTAGCAGCAGCTCAGCTCTCAGCCCCTTCTCTCACCCGGTGTTTACCAAAGACCAGTGTTTTAGTGAATGAGAAGGACTGTATAATTTTAATGGTTCAATAAATCTGTGGCCACCAGGGGGCATCGATTAGCAATCACTTGAGACAAAGATGTTCCTCTTTCTTTTTATTGAATACACAGCAGACTTTCTGTTCAGTTTGTGCGTTGGTGTACAGTATGTGCTGCCACCTGTTGGCTGCTTCTTGGACAGTCAATTTGCCTGTCACTCTGTAAAGGTTGTCCTTCAATACAAGCAGCAATAAAGAAAGAAAGAACAATTTGACCGGAAAATTCTTCATTCTTTCCATATTTTATTGGTTTTAACCAACGAGTCAGGTCGATTTGGAGATTCTTGTCAACTGTTGACACTGAGGAGTAATTTTGAGACTCGGTTTGAGAGTTTACAGCCTGACATGATGCATAAAAACAGCCCTGCAGATAAAGTTAACTTTCAAATATGCCGTGCTGACAACAGCAAGAAAGCTCCTAATCAATGACTTATTTGTTTTGTCTGGCCTTTTAATCTCATCCTCAAAAAAGTTCATCCCAGACAAAACTCAAACAAATGCAATTTTCCCAAACTCCCCCGCACACAGCAGACAGAGGATTCAGCAGTTAAGAGGAGGAAGAATTGATCACCATCGCTAAGGCACCCATTTGTGAAATGGACTTTTCATATCAACCTCTCAGTGAGAGTTTGGCACACAGGATCAGGAAGGATAGCAGCGGCTGACACAGAGTTTTGTGCTTGATTTTTCAATCTGGAAAGGCTCAGACATTCTCCCGCAGCCATCCATGGCTGTGCTGCTTGAAGACTGTGAAAAGTTGGAGGAGATTAATCTCTTGGGGTTGTTTTCCATTTTCTAACACCCAGAGGCGGTAATTTATACTGGGCCTAAGAGAGGGGCTGAACAGCAGTGTTTTCTGTGCTCTAGGGAGAAACAATGCTGCAGATTCAGCCAACCAAAAATCCTCAGTGGACTGAAACTTATGGTAACTGTAAAAGTGATGGAAATGATAATGATGAGGACAAGGACTGTAGATTAGAAGTCCTTTTCCCTGTATATACATTGCATCGGTTGCACTTTAATTAGATGTAACAATGCCTACATGTATTGTCCCTGACAAATAAACAAAAATATTCATTTACAATACTTCATCGCTCCACTAAAAGATGTTGCCCTGGAGCTCAATAACACCCATAGATTAGTCCATTTGAGCATTGTTTGTATATCAAGGAAACTTGGATCATCTTGCCCTGAAGTTGAAATACCTACCCAGCCTACCAATTCTGAAACTTCTGGAAAGTCTCTGGGCCCCAGAGCTGTCTGAGTAATGCTTTATTCTACTCTTTCTTGGAAATAATTCAGCATTATGGACCACTAAAGCACATGACCAAAGGCTGTATAAATTAAGTAGATGTAGACAAGGTGATGTCACCGTTTGGTTTGTAAAATACTGTTTTGAATCCTCAAGCCAAAATTTTAGGCTGAAGCCATCTTTGTTTTTCTTCGGGCCAGAAGTGACCATATTTGGATGTACGGGTAGACACACATTGCTAAACCTTGATCACTCGATGACAGGTTGCCATAGCAATGTCTTTACAAACACATTGCTGGCCCTTTGGTAAAGCACACAGTGATTATCATATATTTTACTCTAAATGGCACGATTATTAACACAAAGGAATATCATGCTCTTTTGAAAAAGACTTAAAACTAGCAATTGAAGTCATTAGAACATTTTTCAGTGGGTTGATAACAGAATGAGTAGACATAGATCATTAATGTCCTGTAGCTAGCGTGGACTTCTTGTGCATCTCTGTAGCAGCATGGTGTGTTTGGACCTTCTAACTCCCGGCAGTATTAAGTGAAGAAGGCTTGTGGTTGGCTGAACCCCCGTCATCTTTGCTTCCCATTGCTTGTTGTAGCTGCAAAGTATTTTCTTTTTGGCCTGCTTATGCAAAATTTGATTCACATTTTTGCACAACAAAGCTATTCGAAAAACACCATCCATGAGCAAAACTTATTTCAGTGGGATTTGAGGATTTTGATGTTGTAGGTATTTCTAAGGGGGGCTGTGATTGGTTGACAGGTGTCACTTGATGGACATGATCAGTGCATGATGGTTGATGATTTTTGTGCTGCAGCACAATGTTTAGAAAAGAGTTATCAGCAATTGTAAAGCAGGGCCTTTGCAGGACTTATGCATGACAGGGGTCTTTCAGAAGTCACTGCAGAGCCAGATGAATTGGTTGGCTTTGCTCGAACTTCAGGCACTCTTCCTGGTAACTCAGACGAAAAAGAGCACGCCACTGCTTTTCCTTCTAAAATGATGAAGGAGAGATATGATCACTTCAGACATTTTCCACTTGACCGTCATTTGTCTGCAGCTCAGCTTATCAGCCAGCCAAAGCTCAGAGAGCGTCTGCTGCACATTCAATGTTAAATTTCACACAGTGTCACCTTTTGTTCACTTATATTGTACTTTTTTTAAAAGTTTCTGAGAGTCCTGTGGAAGGTTGTAATAGAAAAATGGACAGCTGGATTCCGTAAAGCATCAGTAGGACATTGGAGAATAGCAGTATGCAGCCTTTTCATCCACTGTGGGCTCTTGCAGCACTGGAGCAGTGTGGGAGGGTGTGTGTCTGCTTGGCCCAGGCTCAATGAAAATGTGCCTTTGCTTCTGGAGGCTTTTTAAGTGGTTGACGTGGTTTCATTCAGTACTTTTTCTCTCATTATTTGGAGCGGTTGGTTAGTTCATGAGTCACAGAGGACTCTGGAGGAGGTGAAGCAAAGGTTCTAGTGCAGCTCGGTAATACAAAGAGAAAAGGCAAATATGTAAGCATTAAGGACTACATAATCTGTCTTTACCTACTTAATCAACCAATTTAGTTTATAATCCCCTGACAATACAACTCCAGCCAAGGTCTTTCTTTAAAGCTCCACAGCTGGTTCTGTCTTCTTTGGCTTTGGCTTCTTTGTGTAATCTTGGCTTTATTTCTTTGCTTAACTTTACAATTAAGTTTTCAAACAACGATGGTCAACTGTTGTTTTCAGCCAACATCTCTGAACACAGTTAGCCAGAATGGAGAGGGAATGTCTGATGTATCGGTCGAACATCGCGATCAGCCAGACATCAGCCAATCTGCAAATAATGTGGCATGCACTTACTGTATATGCGTAGCCAATTCAATCGTTTTGTCACGTCAACTTAATGCTGGCATTTTAGTAAACCTAAATGCTGATTCAAAGAAGAGCTTTCTTATTAGGCAGAAAAAGTCATCTTTTGGACTAACTCTCATGTTTTAATGGTTTCAAAGGTGAAATATAATGTTGGTTGTGTGAGTCTTACACCATACACCACTGTGACATGCAGTTTGTAAGGCATCTTCCACTGAATCTTTTAAAGATGTATTTTGGGGCTTTGTGTCTTTACATAGATAGGACATTGGATAGAGTGGGAAATCTGTAGAGAGAGTACAGAATGACATGCGGGAAAGGAGCTACAGGTCGGACTTGAACCCAGGCAGTTTCCGTACATAGGGGCGCGTTCTAACTAATAAGCCCCTCACTCAGGACCCCTTCCTTTGACAGTTTTTTTAGAGGAGATACAAATAGCAACAATTTAAGTAAATCAAATTTCAGCTTATTTGAAAACCAGAGTTGAAGAATTGCAATGGTGTAAAGAAATAAACATCTGTATCAGATTCTGCAATGGCTTAATCATTGGTATCAGCATTTACTACCACGATTGGTTTAAATCCTGAACTGTGGTCAGTATACAAACATGAACCCCTTTTTAACCCAGCACAGATGAGTGTTTAAGTTGACTAATGAAATTAGATCTATTTAACAAAAAGTCTGCACCCACTGAGATCAAGCAGGAAGGACTTTATAGAGGCAACAAGGTCATGCTGTTGGTTGCCCTGAGCCTGTTCTGCTCTGGTCCCAGCTGCAGAGACCCTGCAGTGTGAAAGAGGCTTTAATGACCTGCTGTAAGGACCCCTCACTGTAACCCATTATCAACTACAGGAAATGTGTGTTCTGGAGCTTTACACCTAATTTTTAAGGCTGGTACCGGTAGACCGAACTTCCTGTGGATAATTATCACATTTCAGGTAGTAAAACTTTTTACTTTTTTGTTGCCCGTTTTGTTAGCAGTTTTTGTGGGAAGGGGTCAAGTCGAGTTTGAGTAGATGGAGATTTCAATCTGCATAAGAAGCCTAAGTCTACAGCCACACTACAGGGGCTTTGCTGCGCTTCAGGCACTACACATGATAACATTGCTAACATGTTTATGTTCCTCAGAATCTGTTCATTTTATATTAGGATATTTCCCCGGAAAAGTTAAAAGTTCTGTAGAAATAAATGAAAAAAAGGGTTTATCAAAGACATTGGGATTAATTGTGTTAGAACCAGGACTATCTGTAAAAAAAAGTCTGCATATTG
Organism: Labrus mixtus; assembly: GCF_963584025.1. Taxonomy (NCBI): domain Eukaryota; kingdom Metazoa; phylum Chordata; class Actinopteri; order Labriformes; family Labridae; genus Labrus; species Labrus mixtus. The sequence goes on along the minus strand of NC_083633.1, from coordinate 4,232,115 downwards.
GAGTAGAAGTACGGACAGGAAAGTCTTTTGGATTGTACGTTAAGGTGTCAAAATGGGATTCCACATCCCTCTGTCACCCCTATCTATGGCATGATTTTTATTTTCTTGCATGGAAAAAAAAGAGGCTTCAAACTTGTTTTCATTAGGGCCTTTAACCATCTGAAGGGGAACCATAACTCTTCAACAAGATGAGTTTTTCCGGAACTTCAGTTTACAGCCGGCCACCAGAGAGATGCAAGGGGACTTCTGGAGAGGTTATTACAATAAGTAGGCTTAGGGAAAAAAAGTACCATGCCTGTACGCACATCAAACATTCCACTTTGTTTGATTCGCAGACCTTGTAAAAGGATAATAAAGACTGCATATGCCAGCCAACACAATCTGGAAGTCCCTGAGCTGATTCAATTAGACATGAGAGGGCAGGCATGTCCGTCTTATTCAACTCACAAACACACACAGCACATGTGGAGCAGATCCTGAGAAACAGGCTGAAAAGAGTAGAGGATGATGGAGAGAAAGATGGACTGAGTGAAGGGAGTGATGAAATGCAGCAGCAACAGGGATGGACACAGTAACCCAATAGCCCATATATTTACAGACCCACTTTGAAATTCCAGGCCTAGTGAGTCACTTTGCTGTTTATAGCGCTGCAGTTGGGGAGCGGCAGAATTTAGAGCTGTCGGTCAGTGTGTCAGGCTGTCAAACTATTTCTGCTGCTGGTGGAAGGGTCAAGGACACACTCACCTCTTTAATGTTTAAAGGGGAGCAGAGACAACATGGGGTCCTAAAGAACAGCTGGAGACATTTTCTGCTAGAATAATTGAGACATGCTTGGATGTATACAGTAGGCCCATGGAGAACCTCAATCAGAAACAGATACTTTTGTTTTGTACAGTGTTATAGTGCATGTATCACTGTTGTCCTAATTGCCATTGAAAGTATTGAATTCTATTCTTAAATAAGTATATTGATATAATGCCACTGAAAATCTATTGTACAGTGGTCACTGGCTGCTCCTACGAGATCCTGTCCGTCCACTATGCTTGTTTACATCCAGGCGTTGGAGCAATGACAGCAGGCCTGTTAAGTACCTGGACATACAGCCCCGACTAGTGGCGGATGATTGCGTTACAGCTTAGACACAACATTAAAGGTTTTCCCTAAAAACCCTAGTTGGTTATGTCAAATGAAGAAAAATGGTTTGTTTGAATAAAAATTCCAACATTGACTTTACTTTTCACACAGACCCATATCCAGGTGTTCTAGAAGAAATTCCTGCACTGATCCAATCGCTCCAACTACGACCCCAAAGAGACTGAATTTGTCTTTTTACAATGTCACCTCTCTCTGCCCACAGCAAGACATCCATAATAGCTCACAATAATGTTTTATATGAATTATAGTGCATTACCCTTTGTAGGTATTTGTATTTTAGTATTGGTAAGTGCTAACAATGAGATGAGAACAGTCATAGAAACATGGTTTCATAGGACAGTGGCAAGTTGCTCTCCTGATTGGATAATCAAGCTGTATGTGAGGGCTGTCAGGTCTGTGCTCCAGGGGTCAAAAGGGTCACTCCGATGATGTAATGCTATGTGTCTCATTGGTGTGCGTCCCCTTTTATCCCTGACTTTAGAAAAGCTCTTTGAATGCAGGGAAAAAAACTTCAGGCAAATCTTGGGTTCCTTCTCCAGATTGAAAATCGACTATAAAACATCATAACACACACTTTGGAACCTAACTGACATTTTTACTGAGGACAATTTTAGCTTATCACTCAATTTGGCAAGCAATCACTCAGAAAAGACCTCTGCTGTAGTCATGGCTGTCATCTAAGCCCTGTAGGGTATACCCTAATGGTTGGGAGTCAAATCCCTCGCTGCAGTTCTTATCCCTTCAGAATCCTCTCTGATGCTGTAATGATCGCCTTCACTGCCATGGTGAAAGCTTAAAATAAAGACACTGTGCACCCTGATACCAACTTGGTAAATTCCATTGCTGTGAAGTATAATAGTACGTGTTGGAAAAAAGCTTTTTGGAGATATTTGGTGCTGTGAAGAAATGGAAAACATACCCAGAGAAGGTTGGGTGGTGGTGCTGGAACCAAATGTATTTTCCAATTCGTAAGATTGGAGATAGAACAGGGAGGACCCTCGTCTGCTGCTGCACTGATTCAATAAAGAGTGTAATCACGCCTTGTATTGTTTATTCTTCTTACCTTCTGCTGAGAGCCCTTGTACATTCACTCCTCTGGCGTCCAGGAAGCTAAGGCAGGCGTCCACATTCTCGATCTGCGGAGGAGACGGCAGACGGTCATTAACAAAGGACAGACGCAGCAAGAATGTGACCATACTTAAAATTCAATGAGCCTAAATGTCTTGGGTTAGAGGGCTGGGAGGACGAGGAACGTCAGTGTTATTACCCATGAAGCACATCATTGTGTGGCTATATCCCGACCCCCACTCAACCCTGGCACCAGGCTGCATGACATACTGACCGCACTGCAACACCACACAGCATCAACATGTTGTACACATGCCCTTACACAATGCACATGGCTACATAACAGCACAGTAGATTTTCATCCAAGCGCACAGACAGAAATAAAAAGGGTAAAGATTGTACATACACATACATTTGCACACAAAAACTTGGCGTGTGGGTCGACGTTGCCCACTTGAGACCATTCACAACTTGGTCAACAACTGTCACCTTTGCAAACTGGTGTCAGTTTCACAAAGGCCCACTGAGGCGGCAATTATTGGGGGATTTTTTGCGACCGGGCTGCTTCATTAGCATGATGGCCGGCCGCCAATGCCCCTGAGGAGGTCTGCTATGATGAGGTCAAAGGTGGGAGCGCTCTGTTTCAGCGCAGTGTGCCAAGGCCACACAAAGGGCAGGCCGGGCGACTCAGCCAGACGTCCAGCGGGCAATGATGATTCATGAGCTGTGACTTCCCTCAGTAAAGCTCAAGTGCTCTCGCTCTTGCTCTTTCCAATACTCTCTCTCTCTCTCTCTCTCTCTCTCAGTGTCCCTGACTTTCCTTCTTTTTCGAGAAGTAGACTCTATAGAATTGAGATAATGAGTCATATCTGCACACAAACCTTTCTGTTACTTAAAGATTCTTCTCTCACTCTGATTGAGCTGAACTCTACGTCCTCCATCGCTTAACAATGTGAATGTTATTGTACCTACAAATTTGAGTCTTTCTTAATACACAGATAGTACACTTTGTTCCAGTTATTTCAACAATCATCCTGATGCTGTACAAATTATGGAAATTGCTTCTCTCAAAACATTCAATTCTGCCAAATTGATTAGCGACTTCAGAAAACATTTTGACTGAATTGTCCTTTTTTGACAATGACACAGGACATGTACAATGTTGCAATAGGAGCCTGAGGGGGGCAAAAAGCATCTGTTATTCCAACAAGTGTCCAAAAGCAACATCTGTTCTCTACAAGTGACGACAACCTCTCAGAGCACATGGAATCAACCAAACCATGATCTTTCTGTGAACTTGTTTTATTGGGCAGAAATCAAACCATTCCTAAGATTTACTTTTGCAATCTGTCCACAAGATGTGTGGTGAAATGTGGAAAGGGGTTTGGTAGGACAGGCCACTCAGTTTAACTAAAACTTTTTTCAGCAAACTCTCTCTCCAGAATACTCAAAATATCCTCAACTCTGGGCCTGAGAGCAGCTGCACTCTGCTCAAGGACACCTTCCATTTGTTGAGGATGAGCATGTCCCTCTCTGTCACTTTCTCTCCACAGACTGATGTGTTTGCAGTGTTTGTATCAACAGGGAGCCCCTGTGGGACTAGAAGTCACACACACCGAGCTTCTCCATCTGTCCCCGACACAGCTCACAACCTCCCACTCGTTGCCGCAGCGGGCACCGGAATCCCTCACATGTGGGTTTTCAACATGCTGCACGGAGAGACTGACACATGTGTGCCGGCTTGTTTGACTATCCCACACAAACTCTCAGAAGTCGGTATGTGGAAAGACATGTGCCGAGCAGCGATTGCGAATGCTCATTACTGCGGGTTTAATTAGACTGACCACAAGGACGATGTGGGATGCTGTGGTTCTCGTATATAAACAGCCTATAGGCCTGAGAATGAGATGTAAGCAGCTATATTTGTCATAAGAGTGTTTTCATCAAGGAAAGCTCAATTAGATCAGTTCAGATTCAAATATTTAAGTTTGGAAGGCCTGCTGTTGTGTTTCCACTGTTCTGAGTGTGTTTGAAGGCCGGTTAAGTAAAGACAAAAAAGAGTGAACTCATAAAAAATCATTTAATGTCTTCCGATACTGTTCTTCTTTTTTAGCATCAATGATGAAACCTGTACGTTCTTTCTCTATGCCTTCACTCCAAAGCCCCAGTGTCGGTGGCTTTTTGACAAAACCGCTGTTTGTTTTCACTCGGCCTTAACTCGAAAATGACGTAAACAAGCGGAATAATGATTGAAGGCGTTGATGACGGCTTGGGCATTAATGTTCCACAAGGCCTTGGCGATGTTTAACTGCTAGTTTGGTGGGCGGTTTTGGCTTTGCGGCATCCTGTAACAACTTCTCGAGAAACCGAAATCATTTCGTTTTCCGACGCAGGCTGGCATCAGACGGATCCGCATAAGCTGTTAAAAGCAATTTGGAAAAGGGGAATTTTGATGAGGCACACTTCACCCAATCATGAAGTACTTAAGAGCAGGAAAAAGAGAGCGCACTGTGTGGAGTGACAGAAAGGCACATGTGCAACATGCACTGCGGGAAGGAAAGTTGCCACGAGGCCTTGAAGAATAATGAGGGGAGCTGTAAAGTTTTTGTGATAATCCGTTTAAACTATTCTGTGTTTCATTTATAGAGCCACACGACAAATCATAATATCAGATTCCAGCTGACACAGGCAGCAGAGCAGAAGGAAGCTTCAACCAGGGCTGGGTGACACAAGGATATCAGAGTACAAAACCACATTCCCTGCTTCAACCTGTCCCCAAAACAGTCACCAATAAAATCAGTGAAGAGTTAGCATTAGCAGTTTTCAGGAATTGGTCTTAGGAAAGATTGCGGAGGAGATTCACTCATTTCACAGAAGACAATTAATGCTTGTATTCTATACTTGTGGAAATGTTCTCACTAATATCAGCAGTATAGTTACCACTTATCTCCTACAGCTGTATCAAAGCTGGTATGCCGGTGATGTTTGTGCTAATGCTGACCCTACATTTTATAATGCTATAACTTCTGGTGGCGTTGCTCATAAGACCGGGACTTGGGTAAGCTGCTGAGTTATGTCTCTTAAATTGTAGCAGCACTGGATTTTGTATTGTATTGTATCATATGAAATGATATGTTAGTATATGGTATGGTATAGCATTGTATGGTATGGTGTGGTATGGTACAGTAAGGTACGGTACTGTATGGCATGGGATGGGAGGGGATGGTTTGGTGTTAATATATGGTATGGTAGTGTATGGTATGGTATGTTAATGTAGGGTATGATATTGTAGTATATGGTATGGTATGGTCATGTATGGTATGGCATGGTATGATATGGTACAGTAAGGTACGGTACTGTATGGCATGGTATAGTATGGTATGTTAATGTAGGGTATGATATGGTAGTATAGGGTATGGTCATGTATGGTATGGCATGGCATGGCATAGGATGGTATGGTATTGTTTTATTTTTATTTTTTTATTGCAGTTAACAAGACATGACTTCAGTTTGTTGGCTTAAGATTGTTTTTTTCTCCTTCTATGAAAATGTTCAAAGATCACATGCAATGATGCTACATTGATAAATGAGACCATCTTTTACACTTAGTGCACTTTCATTGTACTTTTTGGTATATTGCTACAGCAAAGTAATGTACTGGGCTAAAGTGTACTTCAATAATCGTTCAAGATCCCCTCTGTGAAACTAAATTAAATCCTCACTACGTCTGCATGTTTGCCGCTTCATTTTCCTCGAGTCCCTCGTTGTGAGGGAGAAGTGTGCAGGGGATCATCTGCCCTCTCTCCGGCTATCAAGTGACTGATGGAATTGGAAAGTGTTATCCATTAGATGTGACTGTCAAATACAAATGGGCCAACACCTTAATTACCGCAGAAAACAACCACCTTCAAGACAGGACTGGAAAATGAGGCGTTCGCACTTTGCAGCGATGAGCACAGCTGGATAATTGAAGGGTTTTAGCCCAAAATGTTACATATCCACTGGAAAATACATGCCACCTTAAATCCCTCAGTCTGTATTACAGAAACACAGATGACTCAAGCTTCACAAACAGAGCTGTGTGATGACTCAGTTGACTTTTAGTTTTTCTTTCCAATCTGTTTTATCATGAAGCCGGTGATTATATTCCTAATGCTGTCAATGTTGATTCATTTTTTTTTGTTGTTGAAGGAAACGAACATTGTGCTCATATCTGGTCTTGATGGTTCAGCAGTGGGTTTAGGGAAAGTGGTTGAGGCTGTGGGTTTTTATGTTCTTCAAGGATACAGAATGAAGCACAGAAATGATTGGCTTTTATAGCATTTCTTTGGACTTTCTCTTTTGCTTTGGGCAGAAATCAAAGTGTAGTGATGAGTCATGGGGAGAAAAATAAATCAAAAATCCTTCACTAAGGAACCGCTGTGTCATCATTTTCAGCCTTTCTTCCAGCAGACCAAAATCAATACCAGGTAGCGCTCACAAATCGTACTTTTGCCTGAGACATCCCTCCATGACAGATGCCTTTCTTCTTCCATTCTGCATAAATGACAGTATGTTGAAAAGATGAATTCACACTTTTTGGAGCTTTTAATCTCTCTCAGCACTTGAAATCTAATGAGGCAGAACTCATTGCTCATGCTGAGGCGACACATAACCGGGATGCTTTTTACAGCCAATATATACTTAATAAATCATTCCTGTTGAGCTGAGCTGCTTTGAAAGACAAATATTTACACGCAGGCGACGCCAAATGTCTCAGCGTGTTGAATTGAGTTGTTGCCCAAAGGTTTTATAAATGGAAGTTTGGATTTATTTGTCTTCATTGCACTAAAGGACATGGTACTTTGCTACACTTGTCCTCCCTTTTTACCAAACTGTCTGCTTCTCTCATTGTCCATCCTCACTCTGTCAACTCTTCCCTTCAGGCCGGGCGGCTGATACTTGTGCATCCACTGGTCTCACCCCAAACACTCCACTGATTCCTCTTTCACCCTGCCCCATCTCTTGCAGAGCGTCCAGAGCAGACAGCTGCTGACAGACGATGAATCAGACGGAACGGAGCTGTGCAGCAGCTGATGGGCAGAGGGGAGGCTGGGCTGAAGCATCCTGTCTCATAATCCTGGGGATCATTGCTCATCATGTCACAATCCAAAGCGAAGAAACTGTTTCTTATTTGGCTTCAGCTGGAGAAGTGTTCTCTGAAATATTTATCAAGGTGGCATCCCCTGAAATCCCTTTCCTTGACAGAAAATGTTTTGGGTAGGTAACTGATGTCACATCTCCTATTAAATCATTAGAAAAGTTTTACTTTTTAGTTACAAAATTAGTGCAAATCTAAGGTTACCTGTCCAGCTAGCCTTAGATGTCCGGATACCAATTTATTTATTTCCTGATGCTATACCACTGAACCCCTGAAGGCAGATTAAAAAAAAACGTTTGCAAATCTGTTAAAAATGTTACAAATCTATGTGCATAGAGTTGTAATCTGTGGGCACATTTTATGAAACAGTTTGCAATACCAATCAGTGCCCACAGATTGCAAATTATTATACAAGAAACACAGATTATATACCTTGTGGAGAGATTAATAAACTGTGTGCATAGTTTTCTCAACAGTGTGCAAAGATTTGTAAACCATGTGCAAAGATTTGTAAAACATATGCACAGAGATGTAAACCATGTGCCAAATAAAACAAAGGAAAAAAAAAAGATTTGTAAACCATGTGCACAGGTTTTTAAAAAGTGTGCACAGATTTGTAAACTGTGGAAATTGATTTACAATCACATTTTTCTCCTTTTTTTTTTACAGATCCTTGTGGGTATCCATACTGCACAGATATCTGGCCATGCATGTCAAATGGTAATGAAAATCAATCTTAAATAATACATACCGGTCTGATTCAAGTGCATGGTGAAACACCCATCAAAACAAGCCATTCTTACTGTACTCATCGTCCTTTTAATGGTTAGATTTGACAGTTGTTGCCAAATTGCTCAACATTTGCTTACTTTTACAAACTGTCTCTGAAGAAACTACAAAGGGAGTCTTTCGTTATCACTCCTGTAAAACAGTTTCATAGATTATTTGCAACTATGGAAGCCATTTTTCAAGGCTTATGGTACTGGACTGGTGGATATGCTCACATAAAACCATTTCTGTTGGTATTGGAGGCATATTTCCAGAAGTTGTATCTGTTATGGAACATCTGCATTACAAAGTAAATGTTTGCATTCACAGCAGCCTAAATGTTTATGAAACTGTGCACCATAAAACATTTTCTAACACAAGAAAGCTAAACTAAAAATGATTCACTTCAAGTTCCAGAGGCTTCAGAGACAAGGCAAGCTCCTTAATCATTTGTTACGCCTGATATTTATGTACACAAAACAATGATTGTCTTTGTGGATTCACCAGCTGTGTCGTTCCTCTCTCTTTAAGAAACTGCAGTGCAAGCTCAGTCAGCAGATAAACACACACATGATGTATAATCAACAGAATCTGCATGGCAACACAAGCCTATATCCACGGATGTCTCAATTTTATATGGTGGTTCAGTTTCATCTGTTTACAGCATCAAATAACTAGGAGGGCCTCAATGTGGCTTTGCGCATCTGCTGCACAGACAACGTGTGTGTGTGTGTGTGTGTGTGTGTGTGTGGAGGCTGTGTGAGTGATTGGCAGAGACAGAGACAGTGAGAGAGCGAGAGAGAAACAAAGATGTTTCATGGATGACAAAGACTAACGAGTCACCTCATTCATGTCTGGGTTAATCTCTCTAAATCCGTTTTCACTGTTCATGCCAGATCTCATTATCGTTGTGTTGATGAAGCTGTGTCATAAAAAGGAAATGATGCAACATTTTCTTCTTCTTGTAGTAATGTTTCTGTGCTATGGCTTTACGGCTTTTGTCCTAAATTAAATTGTCTCATATTTTAACCAGTGTTTCTTCTAATACTTTTGTTTTTTTGAATCTGAGTCCAAACCTGAATAACCCCACCGACATCATCTGTGTTTTTTGTTTTTTTCAAACACTGGAAGGCTCACTTTAGAGCTGAATATGTGATTTAGTTTGTTGAACAGAATGAGTAGTGGTCCTCTTAAAATAATTCAACAGAATTAGATTCATTATTCAGTATTGATTTATTAATTATAGTACAAAAAAACAGATGCATTGGTGTTGAAAAATGTCACCTGCCCTGATGAAGGCCTGTATGGCTGAAACATGTTAGCATGTGTTCATGAATCTGTAGCCTTGATGTATTAAAGGCTTTGATGCAGACCCCTCGGAGTGCCTCAGACCTCTTCAATAGCTATTAATTACTGTAATTTATAATGAATAATAATCACTAGGGGGAACTCTCAGACTGTTCAGCTTTTCTTAAGTGACCCCATGAACTCAGAAACTCATCTGAACTTGGAGGAGGGACCTTTAGCAGAATATTTAATCTAATTTTGAATCATACATCGAATCAGTCTTTACTCAAGTGATGTGGATTCAGTACTTTTCAGATTTCAGAACTATGCTGTTGTTTCTTCTCAAGAAGTCAACGGGCAAGTCTAAGACACTCAAAATGAGCCGAAAAGCCCTCTAAAGCACAATATCAAACAACAGAGCTGAAAAAGGGGGGCTGCAACGCTGGCATAAGCCTTTTACTTGACTTCAAGTCAGCCGTCTCAGTTTGTCTCGGTTGAATAATTTGTGAAGAAAAACAGCTGAGAGAAGACATGGAGGCGTAATAGTTCATCTTCATTCACGTGTTATTAAAAAAGCAAATAGAAGAGGAGGATAATGAGCAGGAGAGAGACGTGTTTCTTGACGTCTTTACAGCTCACATTGTCTCTGTCACGTCCACACTGTTACTGTACGGTTGCTTTTTGCACGAGAACACATAACGAGAATGATGGAGAGGGTTACAGTTGACAGGCGACACATTCTGCTGTCAGTCCTGTCTGAGGCTGCTTCTCCTCAAAGGGTCAGAAAGGTCAAGCTGCTGACTCTTTAGGCATCTGTTTGAATAACCTGCTGACCAGCTGACGCGAGGTGAGAAATACCTCTGCACACGGCCCTGCTGCCTGATTTAGTGCTCATCTTTTCTTCTCTGTAGAAACAAAGCAATGCCTTCTTATTATGACATCTGTTCACAGTATAGGCAAATACAAAAACAATGACGCAATATCACTTTTACTCTTCTTTTTTGCAAACTAGAAGCTGATGTCCGTGTGAGAGTCTTTTTCACAGATGAAGTGTGGCAGCCTTAATGATTAGAAGTGGCTGCTTCTTTCGTAACCTTCCTGACTAGACTTGCTATGAGCCATTAAATGTCAGGGTTATGTCTGGGTCTAATTGAGTGAAAAAAAAAAGACTATGACTTCACTTTCTTGTTGTGTCATGGTGCTGAACAGAGAGCTGCAGTAAAATGACTTCTGACGCACCTCTATTATTTGCTGCAGTAATCTTCTGGCCGCTGAAGTCACTTAAGGACTTCTATTTTCTGATTTTTGTCTCACTATTTCTCTCTCTGTCTTTCTCACTTTTAAAACCTGCCTGAAGTCTCACAGCCTGTGTGTGTGTGTCAGATTAAAACCGTGCTGCTGATTTTACAGCAGCTTTTTCCCAGATGTTAAATGTCACATGCTGGTTCCTCTGCTGCAGTGGTCGGTCAGCAGTGATAAATCAGACGCAGCAGCCATAGGTTTAACTGTAAATTCCCTGATTCCGTATTTTTGCACCTCTCAACGGTAACAGCTTTTCTACAATAACACCTATACGTTACCTCGTGTGAAGCACAGCAACTCATGAAAGGCTGTATGGTCAAAATCTGCATCAGGAAAAATGGTAGAATTGTGAAACATTGCACATGCACACATTTAAAGGAAGAATTTTTGATCCAGTCGATGTCGCGCTTGAGCACCAACATGAAACCAAAACAAACTGCTGTTTGGAGACACCTCGGCTATTCTGAAGCCTCCGCTCTCCTCCAGAGACACACCTCCAACCCCTCTCCACTCGTGTTCAAACAAAGGATTTATCAATTAGATAACACCATCATTAAAAAACCATTAAGAGCAAGTGGCGGGCTAAATTGTCCTTTGCTCGAGCTGCAATTGCCTGTGGTCTGCATTGTTGTGTTAGCATGCTAAAGTTAGCACACTTTAGTTAACTATTGCACATTCTGCCTTTAAAGCTTCTCTGTTTTCTTGAATCTCATTTTATCTGAAAAAACCTCTAAGTCTCATCAGTCCTCAGCGAGATTAAGGGAAACCTTCTGTGCAGAGCTGACACTCTACTCAATCCTGTGAGGTTTCTAACTTGATGCATACTCCGTAACTTTAGGAACAATCGTACTCCAGTCCTCCTTCCCTTGAGACAGATTAAATCCTGCAATGCTGTGCCTTCTGCTGGCAGCGTTTCAAATTCTGATATTAAAGAAAGTCATTTCGGGAGTTTTGTGAAACAAAAATAAAAAAATGCTGCAATCACCTTTCCACAAATTGTGTAAGGGACCAGAATGTCAACAAGAGAGTTTCAAAACTTTGTGCAGCGCAGACTCACTTCACAACGCAGCTCTGATTCTGGTATCTTAGTCCTCAGCAGAAACCAGAGATTTTAAATATTCACCCTATTTATCCAATCAGGTATGAGCTGCTCTTCTTCCTGGAGAGTATTCAAAGTAGCACACTTAGTAAGCGCTGTATCTCAAGGACGCTGGACTTCATAAAGCTAGAGTAGCAAACAAGAGCAGTCTGTCTGACTGACAGATGTCTGGAGACTGAAGTTTATAGGGTCCTCAAAAAAAGTCAACATCCCTTGGCTCTGCTTTTACTTCCTTTTCTGGTAGTATGTGTCAAAAAATAAATCGAAACCGCTGCATGACATTTGACTTACTGAACAAACAGGAAGAGTGTTGTTGTCACTTCACAAGTCAGTGCAAACTACAGGACAAGCCTCTCTTTGTGCAGGCAGTGAGGGACGAGAGTGAGGCTGGGCAATCACTGGCAGCTCAGACACTTGCTATGTTGCACTAAAGGTGAATAAAGAAGGTGCAAAAAAAGTGGCCTGAGGTGAAAATACTTAAAAACATCATAGTTTGAAGAGTGCCAGAGTATAAAAAAAAGAAAGACAATTCAGGTTTTTTTCCACAAAGTCTTCAATCTGAAGAGCAAATGACAAATGAATATTGGAAGACTGTGACAGATTTATTTATTACGTAATCAAAAACTGAAAAAGATTCAGAGGAGTCAGAAGGCAGCGAGTGTCCAAACACACTGAGCTGGATCAAAGGTAACTGGTCCTTCACTGCGCCTGTTTTTAACAAGCCAGCTCTCTGCTCCCTTAACAGAACATCTGTCGACGTCGTTCAGTTATAATGAGTGATTAAAAGCCTCCAATTTAGTTACAAGTGAGCCCCTAAACGAGCCCCTGGGCGCTCAGATCATCGCCGCTAAACTGGCTAACATATGAGAGGGTCAACCTGTGTGCACCAGAACACACACACTGTCTTTCAATAAAAACAAACGACTGGGGCCTGCGAGGGGGACAAAGATAAAAAAAAAGAGATGGACCCCACAGAGGATTCACGAGAGTCAAGAAGCAGAGGGAGTGATGTTCACACAGTGTCAGAGGACTTTTAACACAACAGCTGCTCAGACACTCAGGCACTCGAGGAGCCAGACGCTAAAAACTGGATCACACACCAAGGCCCGCGCTGAACAATAATCACATCTAGAATCCCTTCCAACACTCACTGCAAGAATAATGAACCATCCTGACACAAGACACACTGTGTTGAAAACCAGATACATGTATGTTGGTCAAACGAGATTCATGGATGCTTCTGAAGATGACGTACAAAGAGGGATAAACAAGCCGAGAAGTGACATCATTGGTGAAACAGATGGCCAGCATCTAGCCACAATATAATATCTGCAACCGTCTCTGTGAAACCTTCCCGCTCATATTGTTATCTGAGGAAGAGATGGGACATCTCAGCTTGTACATTCTCACTCTGAAGACATTCAGACTGAACTGGGAGATTCAATTGTCCCTCTCCTTCTAGCTGTGTTTTTTACAATCGCTATCTCCAGAGAAGGAAAACAAGCGCCTCTTTGGCTACCAAATGAAATGTAATAACTTTTACGGTACAAAAAAGAAGGCTTGGGTAGTTGAGGCAAAGCTTTGCCAGCAGAGAGTGTTGGCATAGCAGGGATCAGTGAGAAGGAAGTTCTGTTTAAATGGACTGCCTTGTTGTGAGACTGGGCTGAGATTTGTTTGTGAGTGACTAGAACAAATTATTCAATTGGTTGGCTGTCTTCTTATGGCAGAAGGGTTGTATGACTTCTGTGTCCTGCATTAAGTAAAACTTTTCTGGAGGTCTAATCTTTGATTGAGGAGAGGTTTTTTGGATGGCCCAGTGTTCGACAAGAAAGACGTCCATTTTTCTTATTTAGTTGACAGATTTTTCGATCCAACAGGGGATTCAAACCTAAGGTCACAAGCTCCCCTCTCTAACATCGAGGCATCCAGACTGTGAACAAGGAGGGAGAATGAATTGTACCCCCAGAATAGCTAAAGTTCCAGCAGTGTAAATAAACCATCTGCCTCAGCCCCTCTTTGGGCCACTCGCTGCCAAATGCTGGACATGCATGATGACATCAGGGATGTTTGGGAAGCCCAGAGTTCCCATCATCCATTTGTCGGTGTATTTCCAGACCGACTCACTCTTATAATAGGTGAGCATGCCTGACAGCCAAGACGGCTAAAATCAAATTAACGATCTGAGGAAAAGTGTCACACAGATGCCAGTTGGTTTAGCCTTACAGGAAGCGGAGCTAGGGATTCAAATTAGGAAGAGGATAAATTAGAAGCAGGGATTAATAGCGAGCTGTGAGGATGATGAAGCGTCAGGCCGGTGAAGATGATAGCACTGAGTGGCTCGTGCCGTTTGTCCTCTTGTCTGGCTGCTGTGCAGGCTGCCAACAGATGGGGCCCAGATGACACTGGAGGGCTTTAATAGTCTCAAAGAAACCCTAGACTCAATTAGGCCTCACAGGCAGCACATAAAGTCCAAACCTGCTTCTGAAGCTCAAACACAGAGCACTTTGACTTTTCCAGCAGAGGTGGAAATTGCTTTGCTGTTTCCACTGAGGCTTATTGAGATGGTGTACCATGATTGTTTTAGTGCAAGCTTTACTGTATGCTATAAGTAAGAGTTAATAAGAGGAAACAACAACAGTTCTATTGATTTGAATTGTGACCTGATATGCACTTTTATTTCCTACATTTAGGAGTTAAGTAACTATGACACTCTTTACAGTACTCAGCAGCTAGGAGGATTTGGGGAATATAATCTGTGACTATTCTGTACTGTACAAGGAATAAACTGAGAGTACTGGTACGTAACAAGTTCTGAAAGTTTCCAGCAACAAATACAGTAACATTCATAATGGCACCTTTTTTAGAACCAAATGATAAAATCTACATCATCAATTGAGAGGAATAGGGAACAATGCAGCAATGTTCTGGAAAATAAAAATAAAATAATGGAAACATTCTGAAGAGTACAATTTTTCAGTACCCCTGAATAGGCTGGCAGGAACAGATCTGTGTGAAGTCAGGGTGACAAAAAAAAAACATCCATTTGCATTCAGCTCACCCTGACATTTTTGTGAAATATCAGAAGGTTTTTTTGCGTGTGTGAAAACACCATTAGAAATGCCATGGTGAAGTTCGTTCAGCAATCTAGTGCAACACAAAGTGATTTAGCTCCAAACATGAAGACCGTTAATATTTGACAAACTGCAACACAATTTCAAACAAACTCACCCTCGCTGTAAATCATCAGCTAAAAGAAATTACAGAGTGACATCACACGGGATTGGGGGACAGCCAAAGCTGCAAATGGCTGATCTAAATATGATCCATGGCACACTTTGGAATCCAATACCACAAATGAAAAGATGCAGGAGAGTGTTGACTTTAAAGTGGGGCGACTTGTTTGATGTCATCTCTCCTCGCAGGAGCTGTGCAGCCTTCTGCTGACAGATGTTGCATCTTTGCATTCACGTACCATTTTTGGCGAGCATTTGTTTCTTTCCCTGAAATCCTTTGCTGAGGTCGCTAGAAGCTGAACGCATGCATACACACACACACACCCAGAGAGTGAAACTGCACAGTCATCTGTATTGCAGGGAAGCGCTCTGTGGTTTGCTAATGATGTCTGTCTATAATGAGGAGGATTAGTGTTGCGAGGCTTTAATATTTTCTGCTGAATGGGCCTCTTCTTGTGTTTGAGCACGAGTCTTCAGAGAAATGAAGAGAAAAATACAATTCCTTCACTCCATTCAAGAACCTGGGTGCACGTCTGAATCCTTTGGATGTCTGTACAATTACTGAGAAAGTGCACTGTCAGAGGGCGTGAGGTTCGACATGGCAGACAGATTGCTGAGTGTGCCATGAGGTGAGTGAGACGTTTGAAGGATTCACACAAACACAAACACGAAAACCTTAATCGAAAACACATTAAAAACTTTTACATTACATGTGTTAAGTCAATGCCTTTATTCAAAATGAGGACAGAGCCTAATCGATCAACTTTCAGTCTGAAAGAGATCTCAAATGAGTGAGGACAAAAGTGCAAGATGCAAAAGGGGAAGACATCAGAAAAAAGCAAAGAAAATGTTTTTTTTGTATCCACAACGCAATTTTTTCCGATGAATCTAAATGCATCTCCAAAATCTACCTCACATCACCTTCTGGAAACTGAATTCATCCATATCTAATCCACTTTTTCCATTGTTACTTTTATCTATCAACAAATAAAATGAGGCAAAAAAGTGAAAAAAGTGACATATTCAATTGAGTGGAAAGAAACAAAAGCAGCCTCAAATCTCAGCTGAGTTGAAATCCCTCCGTACCATGCTCCTGTCACTCCTCGTTCTCATCATCTTCAATGGCGTGCTCCGTGGTTGCAAACGATTCCTTCCGGGACCCGAGTACGTGGTCAGTACGAGGGTACGCTTCTGTAGACAAAGCCTGCTCCCACATGTCAGGAACAAACTCCCAGCAATCATTCGTTTTCTATGCCAATAAAATCAACCAAAACTATTCAGTTCCGTCACACAGCAGCCACAAAGTCCACTGGGGAAAAATGGGCATGTTTTGCAATTTCGACCAATCTGACCACTGGGAAAGACAGGGCCTCAAATGTGGGGAATCCCATTTGCATTGACAATGTCCATGTTACACAGGCTTCAGGACCTGGAATAGACTAAATGTTGTTCTCCTCTGACTTAAAGAAACTCCTGAACATGAAGAATCCAGAGTGAGGGTCTTACATTTTGATGAAGTTTGCTGCACTTCAACGCTTTAGAGAACAATCAGGCGGGAATCTTTCAGCAGTATTTAAAGTAGTGAGATGATAAACTAATGGGTTATTTATCTAAATGCTGGAAGGACGTGTAACTAAAACATCTTATGCATTGCAATATTTCAACCTCAGTCTATGCAAAGTAACGGGACAGAATTATAAAGTCTTTGACATTTCAATATTTAGTTTAACAGGAGCAATGGAGTGTGCAAACGTTTGACCTTTTGGTATTAATAGAGGAAACCTGCACACCATAAAATGCAGGGTTTTATGTCATGTAACAAAAAGGTGATTAAAGGTCAGACTCTTTTACATATGATGCATGAGGAGAGGAAATTAGAAAAGTAGAGAAGGGAAAACTAGGACTGTGCGGTAATAAATTCAGATTTCCACTGTTTTTTCTGCCATCAGAGGTGATAACCTTCAGCCCCATGATTCTAAGAACTAAGTGTTCAGGCGCCAGTTGTGGACTTGGAGGGGCTGGCTCAGTTTGAATAAACAGGAAATATTGAGATAATATTGCTTGATCTGATCCTCAAAAAAAAAACTTGAGGGATGTGATGGATTCATCTACTGTAAAAAATAAGTTTTCAAAGGCTGTAGGTCTGTCAGACTTTTTGTTGGCGTTACTGACCGAGCTGTCCAAATGCATGTGACATCCTTTGTCATTGGAGATGAGTCTATGGATGTACCACAGACACAGTAAAGCACAAGAGTTTTTTAGCTACAGTCAGCAGAAAATGTTTATTATGATCAGCAAGGGTTCACGCACTGCGGTTGTAAAAAAAAAAAAAAAAATGCTCCATGCTACATGATACCATCTGTGCTGGTTTACATCCTGGTATTAGAGCATTATGACAGTAGTCAATAAAACCACATTTGACCGGTATTGCCAGCCTTAATTCATAAATACATTCTTATTAAGTTTAACCGACTAGTAATTCTGGCCCGGTTAGCGAAGGGTGAAGATCAGCACATCGTTAACCACAACAGTTAGGCAAAGCAAGTTCATGTTTACAGCACATTTGAGCAACGAGGCGTTTCACAGTGCTTCATTCACACAGGACATCAAAAGCATCACGACAAAGGCTAGAAGAAATATTAAAAGAATACATTTAAAGTTAGTTAATTTAGTTAGCTGTTAAGAACAAGCTAACGTTATCAGACTAAACCAGAGCTCTCCTAGGAATGGCTGGAGGACCAACCTGCAGTGTTGAAATAAATCAATATAATGTTCTGCTTGATGGATAACACATTCAGTATTTGTATCATCTTTGCTGTTAGCTCTGGTATTAAAACGCAGCTTGATGCATGCTTGGGCTTGTATACTCATAATTAAAGGAACATTTAAAAAAAAGTGATTCATCTGTAATGATGCACAGTGTTTACAAAGTCACGAATCAAACCATCTGCCAGCCGGAGAGCCTAAAACCATTTTGTGATTCTCCAAAACTCTTTATTTTGGGATTCTAGAGAAAGAAATCAGTCGGAAGTCTTATAAGGAAAAGCAAATGAAAAGAATCATCTGATGGGGGCAGATGTCAGTGAAAAGCCATTGAAGAGCATTGTTGGCCATTCTGCTTTTGACCATCCACAAACATGCTTGTGTTTCTGTTGGATTAGCTCTGCAGGAAATGGACGGACTGCAACTCACTCGTGGATCAATGGCATTGTTAACACGGGCTTAAGAGTAGAAGAGTGTATTATGTGTGTAGATTTGCTGTAAAGATGCTGGTGCCGCGCTGGTCTTTGCTCCTCAGCTTCAAGCAGCTGCTCAGTTGGCCTCTGTCCACTGACCGGCCTGAGCAGCGACCTATCACTTAGAGAAACTGGCCTGTGATGGAGGGATGACTGCTTCTAGTCCCAGTAGAGGGTAAAAAATAAATCTGTGCAGAGGAAGTAAATCTGACTCGTCTAACCCCACTATGACAGCTGCTGCTACTGTGATGTCCCCAGCCAAGGCGCTTAAACTCCAGGTGTGAGGTGACCAGTGGCAGCTGTCCAGGGTGCACAGCTCAGGTTGCCAATAAGATTCAAAAAGTAAAAAGAAAAAAAAATAGCTGAAGTTTTACACTGGACAGAAAAAAAGCTGGCGGTAAAAAAATAATGTTTAGGATTTATACGTTTAGAATATTGGACAAACTGGCCAAAGCAAATACATTTGCTCTTAGACAGCCATAAGTCGGCGTGATGGTTTAAGTTCCTCCGGTCCGACCAGAGAAAAAGAGACACTACTGCATTTCGGTCCGGCTGTTCATGCTGACTTTTGCAAATGAGCCAAGAGCTGCAAGCAGTAAGTCACATGGCCTGCAGGGTAAATCAATGATTGGACAACTTGGCAACCTTCATCGTACATCATCAGTGCTACATGGAGCCAAGTGGAGTTAATCAAACTCTGCTGACCGATGGCCGCTCATGCTGCACTTTACAGTGCGATACATGTTGATTCAAATTCTCTGGTGTGAGAAAAGCATTCCTGAAGACTGTGACAATATTAACACAAATCTTCCCACATTTTTATGAACAATAGATCTATTTTTTTTAAATGATCATTAATTTAAGCAGGTAGGACACCTTCCTTCACAGGTTGTTTTTCTAAAAAAGAAGGATTTACTGATAGTGTTATTTAAATTAAAGGTTTTAATGCAAATGTGCAATGTATGAAGAAGCACAGCATCCACTAAAAACAGACAAGAAAGAGTCCTCTGCAGGTCTCAGTCCAGATGTTTAGCACCAGACTTTGACTACTCTGAAACTGGCAAATTCACCAGAAAGAAACCAAAAATGTTAGTGCACCCTCAGTCCTCCATCATCGCAACGAGGGCTGGAAATGTCAGAGTAAGTTAAAAAAGATGTGATGTCATGCAATACAATGTGAAAGGACACAGCACAACACAATACCATACACTGTGATACGACATGTGATACGAGGCCCTCGGTAAAGATAGCATCACAATACAGTGACTCTGCCATACTGCAAGACAATCATATAATGATACATCATAATGCTGATTAACTGAAGGATATGAAATGTCTCTTACAGGGTTAAGAGCAGGATCAATGTTTTCATTTACTGATATTTGGTGTCAGTTTCACTTCTTATCACACTTCATCCTTTAGTTTCTTAGGAGTCATGAAGTAGTGAGTCATATTGTATTTCCTTTTATTAAATTATTTATGTCTATATTTGACACCAGAGAAGATAATTCTATTGCACGAGGTAGGGCGATGACATATTTCCTTATCAATATGAAGTCTCACCCCGACTCTTGACGATTATAAAACAAGATGGCGTATTAAATTCTCTACAGTTCAGTTTCTGTCTAGCACCTGTTTCTGTACGTTTCTGTCCCCTGATAACGACTCTTGTTTTAATAATACCGATGCAAACTTCCAGCTCGAGCGCCTTGAAAAATGTGTCGCAGTAAAAACCTTGACTTGTCCAAACACTGGCTCTGCGCTCTTGCTATATTTCTTGTTGATGTTATGTGTTTCTGTATGTGCGTGTCAGATGTTTCCTTCCCTCTGCGCCCGCAATATAAGCAACCATGCTTCCTCAAAAGTTCAATTCCCAAGCTGGCCGTACCCTCTGTGGGTCAGAGCAGGTGGTGGATCAATGGGCTTAGTAAGTGACTGAGACAAAGAGCGGGCTCCACACACACACACACACACACACACACACACACACACACACACACACACACACACACACACACACACACACACACACACACACACACACACACACACACACACACACACACACACACACACACACAGAGGTTGTTGGCATATCCAGCCGCATGCTTGCAGCTCGCCCTGAGAAACCAGTGTGTCAGTCTGAAGCGAGCTGCGTCCAACCAGGACCAGGATCCCTGGATGTGACAAATCACTTCACAGAGGTTTTAACTGTGTCCTTGCTTTGACACATTGAACCCACCAGAGTGACACAAGGGGTAACCAGGACCTGGACCTTTACATTGTCTTCCTTCCTGGTTCCTTAATGCTGTTTTTCCAACAGAGCACACGGGTCTGTTTCCATACAGCTGGTTTCGCCCCGGAGGAAGAAAGAAAACAGCTGAAAATGGTCCTGGATGTGTGTGAAAATAAATCCTACATTCCAGTGATCGAACCCTTTGGAACATTTCCCAGATTTTTCCTCAGATGTCCAAAGAGAGGGCGATCAAATCCACAGATTCTTAAATAGAAACTCTGACACATTAAAACATGGTTGCTTGAATACTGAACTGCAGCACCTGAATATGTAAAACAGAGGTTTAACAGAAGGCTCCGGACACACACACAGTCAGCAGCAAAGACGCTCCTCACCCACACTGTCTTATTAAAGAAAGCGCGCTGAAGCAGCTTAACTGCTTTAGTCACTTTTAATGGAAGGAGGGCAGATGCCAGAGCGAAAAACCAACACTGCATAAACACTTAGTCAACTCTAGTTAAAGCCGGGGGTAATTATCTCACAGTGACGACAATCAGCGGTTCTTCAGCCCGTCATCTCATTAAAAGAGGGAAATAAGGAAACCGCCGGCATCGCTCGGCCTGCATGGCAGCCAGAAATACAGATGACTGAACAAAGTGCAGCAAGTGAAATCAGTCTGAACTCTTCAGGAATGTCGTGTGTTTCCGGTCAAATGACAAAGCTGTTCCTAACATCTTTCTGAAGAAGTGACTCGGCCATGTTCTCACTCTGAACTCTACAAATCAACAGCTCGTTCAGTGGATACAGAAACCCTTCTGACCACGACAAATGTGAAACACTTGATAAGACTTTCAAAATCTAGCTAGCTGAGAAACATTTCACATTTTATCACTCTGCAACAAGAAAGTGAAGAGTCATTTTGTTTGGATCGAGGAATCAAAATGACGACGCACTAAAACCACCAACTGAAACATTAAGAGACAATTTAAAGCTGCTGTGAGAAGTTTCAATCGGGTTATGAGTCATTATTTTTACATTACTCTTTTTGATGCTTTGGACTTTTACAGCAGGGTATAGGTGTCAGACAAAGCCGAGAGTACAAACAGAAACCGTCTTTCCTTTTATATTTTCCACAGCAAATATTCACACAGTCATTGGTCCGACTGTGTGAAGGATCTTTTTGTCAAAAAAAAACAAAAAAACGAGAAGGACTTCATGAATAAAGAGACAGAAGGTACAGGTTTGTCCACAGGGGGGCGCCAAAGTTGACACAAATTGAAAGTTCCTCCCAGGAGCTTTAATGAACGTTATGTAAGTTAAACATACATCCAACCCTTTAGGTTTTTCTAGCTCTTCATTAAATGGCAACTGAGTTCAAATGCCCGTTGTAACATTTAGCATCAGGACGACATCCAGAAAAAGATCTAGATGGGTAAGATAATGTTAAAGTTGAAGCACTGTGCTGAAAACCAAACTCTGGGAAATTACATGTTTGGAGGGTTGTATTATCTGTGATCACAGTTCAAACTCTGTCTTTGGTGGGTCATTAGTTTTAAATGTGAGCCTGACTTATAGTCTACCATCTTCCCTAAAGACTTCAGCTTTCACCTTTTCTTTAATTTAGTCCTTACTGCCAACCGAACATCTTTCTGACTGTGACCATTCATAGTAAATAAACAAGTCTCACATGTCACCATTATTACTTTTGTTAATATCCAAAGATGCAAATGGAACTGAGTTTCAATATAACAGAGTAAAAATATACTTCAACAGAAAGATTACATGCATCGACCTGTAAACATATAGATGTATTATTAGCCAAAAGCTCTAGAGTAAAAGTTTTACAGACTTACAATGCATATGTTGCATTTCAAGATCAACCTCTCAGAAGATATTTCTAATTTTAATAATTTTACAGTATTGTGTAGCTTTGTCCAGTGGATTCTTATCGAGAGTTTAGTCCCCTTTGAAGGGTCCTAGAGAAACGTACGGGGTCATGACATTGTTAATACCATTGGGGTATTACAAAAACTAAGTTTGAATACAGAAATAGACATTTTTATGAATCTTATGATCATCTTTTTGAAACAAAGGACGTGTATTATTCTTTGGGTCTGTAACAGTGAAAAAAGAAAAAAGAATAAGAGTCTAGACAGGTAATCTCTCTCTGATGGATCCTTGCAGGGTGCAGTTTTATGACTGTAATATATATATATATATATATATATATATATATATATGCATATTTTTTGGTTTATTCATTTATTTAAATCAGGGACATTGTACTAAATAACATTAGTCTCAGAAGAGAAGAGACGCTTTGTACCAGATTTAGCTAACTAGTTAATTTCCATCTGATGTCAAATGATGCAGATGATGGCAAAAGCAGTTAATTAAGATTTTCTCGTATCTGTATGTCTGCAATCAATAGAGAACTTTAAGAACCACAAAGGGAGGGTTTAAGTTCAGTTTGTAAAAATCACTTTCCCTGATGTTTTACTTGCAGCTCTTTCCAGGTGAAACAGTGATGCATTTTCACTCCCACGTTTATAGTAGTGACATTGAAGAGATGCAGGGAGTAGCTGTGAGTAATAGCATCAGCTGAAAGCTTTAACATGTATTGTGATACTTTATTGAACTGTTTCTCTCTGATGGCTCGGGTCAAAAGAATCTCAAACTCAATGTGAAACTTTATCGCAGCTTCCCAGTAAAGCAGTTTAAAGTCACAACTTCAGCACCACTAACATACATGCTTTACATTTTCATGCAGCGGGACAGATGAAGATGAATATTAATGTCAGGCTGTAACACTCACCATTTGCGACTGACTCCTGGGGCTGCCATTGATATCCTCCACCTTCTCGTTGGCTGCGTGAGAAAGGAAATGAAGAGTTTTACTGTCGTCCCATTCTGAACTCTGACATCCCCACGTCCAGACACCTTTTCAGTTCAGGTGCACACATCCAGCAGGAAACCTCTGCAGCGCTCAACATAGTAGAGTGAGTGTTTGTGTGTGTGTGTGCATGTCTGTGTGTGTGTGTGTGTGTGTGTGTGTGTGTGTGTGTGTGTGTGAGTGTGTGTGTGTGTGTTGAGGTGCAGAGCGATGCAGGAAAGGTCTGGGAAGAAAAGCTGCCTAATTCGTCAGCTGCCGCCAGAGAATTACTGACAGGCCAGCTCGGCTTCATTGTCTGTTGGGGCGAACGGGGAGGGTAAAGTTTCAATCCAGCAGAGAGGGAAGAGAGAGAGAGAGAGAGAGAGAGAGAGAGAGAGAGAGGGAGGGAGGGAGAGGGAGGGAGAAGGAGAAAGAGAGAAAGAGAGAAAGAGTGAGGAAGGGGAGAGAGGGAGAAAGAGAGAGAGCGTGAGGAAGGGGAGAGAGGGAGAAAGAGAGAGAGAGGGAGGGAAGGAGAAACAGAGAGAGGGAGGGAGAAAGAGAGAGAGAGAGGGAGGGAAGGAGAAACAGAGAGAGAGAGGGAGGGTGAGGGAGAGGGAAATAGAGAGAGGGAGAAAGAGAGAGAGAGAGAGAGTGAGAGAGACGAGGGGGAGAGAGAGAGAGAGAGAGTGAGAGAGACGAGGGGGAGAGAGAGAGAGAGAGAGAGAGAGTGAGAGAGACGAGGGGGAGAGAGAGAGAGGAGTTGAGAGAACAGGAAGGAGTAAGGAAGTAAAAAAAATAGAGATTTAGGGACAGCATCAGGGAGACAGGCAGCACATGTAAAAGAGAGGGAAAAGTGTATGTGTCTGATGTGTTTGGGTTTGTGTGTGAAACAGAGAGAGGGAGGGGGGTGTTAATAAAAAGTTAACAACAGTGATGGAGACATAAAGAAAGGAAGAGAGAGAGAGCAAAGACAGTAGACGTCATGAGAAGAAAAAAAGGAATATGTGAGAGATGAGGCTGAGAAGACACCAAATGATAAGACTGAATTGGAGAAGAGCTGATGCTGGTATAAAAGATCTCATCAATTAGTCAACTGTGTGATTATTAGAGGTTCACGAAGCGGTCAGTAGAGAGATTTACTGTCCATTAATGGCTCAATTAACTCGGTCACTGTGAGTGGCCCTCAAGAAACTCCAATCCTCACCACGAAGGTTCAACATCTGAACTTCTAACAAAGTTTGAAATTGCCTTTCATTTTCTTTGGTAGTGTCTCTTAACATATTCAATATAAAACAAAAGTCACTGTTACATAAATGATGAGTATGACTGGTGTCTTGTGCCCGACTCTGTGGTTAGGGTTCGGTTCAAATATGATTTAGGCATTAGGTTATCTATCTATATCAGACAAGATGATCGACAAGTCCTAACTGAGACCTGAAAAATGCCCTACATGTCGTCTCGATGCAAAGACTCTGAGGCTGCAGTGGACACTGGAACATTGTTCTCCAGGATGGGCACAATCTCTCACAGATGGACTGGCATGTAGTTTGGGGGTCAGCCCTATGTTCCCACATTTGTAGGACATTTTCAAAGTTATGTCTTGTGTTCCTACATTTCCCTTCAATTTAAGCCCTATCCTCCCACAAGACATTTTGGAAGCACTGTATAGTAAATGAATGAATGAATGAATGAATGAGTAATTTTATTTCGATCAGCAGCAGCAGAAATCGTCACAATCACAATCATCATTACAAGAAAAAATAAAATAGGCTGATCGAAAAGGGTTTCAGCTGAAGCAGAGCTTATCGATGCCGAACCCTTGTTTTCATAAAATCTTGGGAACTGTGGGAACATAGGGCTGTGGGAAGATAAGCACGCTCCCGTAGTGTGATATCTCGATGCTAACACATACTGGATGAACAGGAATAGCATCACAATCATTTATAAATCATCTGTTTTACTTAACCTGACTCATGCTGGTCTGCTGCTCTGATCCAGTAACACTGCATGCCTCGCTCTTTCTGTCCTCAGTAATGCGGTAATGAGTGTATTGTACCTGTGGCCATCAAAGCTCCTATCTCTTGTATTGATGAGGAGCAAATGCACATGTGCAACTAATAACAAGAGTCAAAGGAACATCGAGATCGGAACATGTCACCAATCACACATTTTAATCAATAACTACATCATATTTACTTTGTCATTTTAAAATTCTAAATGTATAGACCTATATTTAAAAAAAAGTATTTAAAAAAATGTTATTCAGTGAAGGTCTGTCGTTCTCCTTATGTGGAAAGGTTGGGCGGGGGCCCTATAGCGCCCTCTATTGACCAGCTGCCATTGGTTCATTTTAAATCTTCTTTTTCTAATCTTGCATTTGCATCCTTAATAACACCACAATTACCTTTACTAACAAATGTGCCTCAATAAAAAACAGCCTGTAAGCCGATTATTGCTAACTCTTTGCTTCTCTCTAGCTCCACCCTCTTACCTTATAAGGTCATTTCCTGCACTGAAAATGTAATGGCAACCTCAAAGCTTCAAAAGGCTTGTCCACAAACCAACAGATAACACCAAGCTTTGTTCACATTCTGTGATTTTAACAACTATGGTATTATAGTTCATATCTATGCCTATATCAGCATGTCTGAAAGGGTCAGCCCCGCCCACTATTCATGACTGTGCAGGATGTGAGGAGACATGACAGGACAGCCTTAAAAGGGACTATAGGACACCTGCTAAGAGGATGCAACAGGTGAAGAAAGAAAACTTTGGAATAGCTAAAAGGCATGTATCTCCCGTTTGTGTACGATATATCCCTCTCATATACTCATACTGTACGCTAAAGTCAGAAACTGGAACTGTTATATGATTACTGCATTTTTCATGTCATCCCTTTAAACACTCTTTGCAGAAAGAGTTTATTCAAATAGTGCTGCACTGAACTAAGAACAAGAGCCAACAGAAAAAAGATGAAATAATTAAAGAGAAGAGGAAGACATGAGAGCTGAGGGAGACAAAGAGAGAGAGAGAGAGAGAGACCTAGAAAGAGTTAGAGGTGAAGATTGACAGAGACAGAGGGAGACATTAGAAGAACGATAGAGCTCCACAACGACAAGTAGAAGGTAAAGAGACAGACAGAAGGAGGGGAGAAAAAAACAATAGATAAGCGAAGCTCTCTCTGGGGTTCAATGGGTGTCATATGCCTCTCTGCACCCCTGGGTGTCAGAGCCACAGATTTCTGATGCTGCAGATTAGCCAGCACCCAAAACGAGAGAGAGCTGCTGTGATTTGGCCCAAATTTTGTCTCAGACTGAAGAGCAGCTTCCCTCCGACTCACCACAAGAAAGACAGAGTAGAGTGTGTGTGTGTGTGTGTGTGTGTGTGTGTGTGTGTGTGTTTCTTCATCTACCAGACAGAATTAATTACAGACCCATGCAGTGTGTTTTATTGCTACTGATAACATATTGTTTAAGCTTTACTTCAAATCTGAAGT
Source organism: Labrus mixtus (assembly GCF_963584025.1). Classification (NCBI taxonomy): domain Eukaryota; kingdom Metazoa; phylum Chordata; class Actinopteri; order Labriformes; family Labridae; genus Labrus; species Labrus mixtus. Next base: position 4,205,223 of record NC_083633.1, on the reverse strand, counting down.
AAAGCTAAAATAAGTCATGCTTTCAGACGCATGTGTGTGTGTGTGTGTGTGTGTGTGTGTGTGTGTGTGTGTGTGTGTGTGTGTGTGTGTGTGTGTATGTGTGTGTGTGTGTATGTGTGTGTGTATGTGTGTGTGTGTGTGTGTGTGTGTGTATGTGTGTGTGTGTGTGTGTGTGTGTGTGTGTGTGTGTGTGTGTGTGTGTGTGTGTGTGTGTGTGTGTGTGTGTGTGTGTGTGTGTGTGTGTGTGTATGTGTGTGTGTGTGTGTGTGTGTGTGTGTGTGTGTGTGTATGTGTGTGTGTGTGTGTGTGTGTGTGTGTGTGTGTGTATGTGTGTGTGTGTGTGTGTGTGTGTGTGTGTGTGTGTTTGTGTGGACTCCTACCTATGATCTGGATGATCTGTGCCAGCAGGACTCCATCAGTGACGTCCTGGCTCAGGTCCTTGATGAGGCGCGGGCAGCCGGATTTGGCAAGGTAGTGATTGGCCCAGTCTGTGTAAATCTGCAGGGACAGAACAAACACGCTGTTAGCATGTGTGTGTGTGTGAGTGTGTGAGGAACACACAGCTTGCATATGACTTTCTTTTAGTCATTAAAGTACATAAAGAACAAAGAGATCCAAAAGGAGATCTTTCACTGATTTAGTCCCAAAATGTTAGCACACAAATGTGAGTGGAAGAAATAAAGAGCTTTAATAAAAGTTGAATATCGGATACTTCAGTGACGAAGATGATTAATAATTTTATGATTTAAACTCTGTGCTACTCCCTCTGGCAGCTCATAATTCTTTCCGGGACGCCTGTCGCCGAACGAGTTCTACATCTAAGAATGTGAGAGATGCAGAGACTTTTAATGGGAAGTCGAGTTGTTGTTTAAACTGAAAAATCTATTTCTCTTCCTTCTTCTACACTGACAGCTGCGTGCTCACCTACTGTTTTGTTTCAAACATCAAATAGTACATAATTACAGCTACTGGGTGACATGAAACAAGTAGTAGGACAATAAATATCTCATGATGTTTTCAAATTCTTTTATATTAGAGCGTCTTGCTTTTGGCAATAACTGTCTGACACAAAGCATGAAAAGGATTCCCCGCTAACCTCACACTTCTCACATCATCCTTAATATGCATGTTAGAGAAGAAGAAGAAGAAGAAGATAGAAGATAGTTTATAGATTAAGGCATCATACAGTAATATAGGTACTTGAAGCTAATGAGATCACACTGACATAAACTTGCGTCTGCTGAGTGAAAGTTGAGAGCGTTCAGAGCGACCAATCCACCATGACCCGGCCCCCCTACCCATAAAAACATGGATGTAGTCTCAGCGACACCACCCATTGGTTTATGAAGAAGAGTTTTGAAAGCCCAACAATGGCAGTTGCCATATTGGAAATGCAATCTCAACCAAACTTTCAGTCAACCTAGCAACAGGCAAAGAGATGGAAGTGAGGCGGGGCTTCAGCCTCCTGACAATCAGCGACAACGCCCCTAATTATGTAGAACTATAAACATGGTTCAAATGAAAACAGATGCATCCCTTGTCAGTGTTTTTCAAACCAGGCTGTTAAGATGTTCATTTCTTGTGCTGATGGGATTTTTGCAGCCAGCCAGCCCCAAGTGGACAATAGAGGAACTGCAGTTTTCCTCTTCCCCGGTTGGCTTCATTTTTTTCAACACGACTTCCTAACCAAGACCTTCATCATTCCTACTTCCTCGAGGCCTCCTGTGTCAACCATGAAAACAGATATGTCGACTTTGTAGCAGCTTCATTTCCTGCTGCTGATGCTTAATTTGAACACATCCAACACACCAGCAGAGAATGTGGGGTCTAGAAGTTGTAGTCATCCCACTTAGTTATGATTAAAATCACTTATAACATAGAAAGCAGAGCAAGCAGAGCTGTGCTGATGCTGAGGAGTTCAGACAGAAAACAAAAACACATCTAAAGGAAAGTTGAGTTTCTGGCCCTTTAAAGGCTGCTTTAGCCTCACAGTCATCTCTAACCAGCCCAGGCCTCCTCCTCTCCATGCTGCCCATGTAATCATCACACAGCCAGCACTACACACTACAGCTCCACAGTGAAGTGGTAAATGTCCTGCCAGGGAGCGCTGTCCAAACACTCAAGGCTCCCCGCACATATTCACAACTCAAACACCAATATTTCATCAAGCTTTGGCACTCGAGACCATACAGAGAGCTGTTTGTGAGATTTCTCCACGGGGTTCTGAAACGATCCCAGTAAACACTTCAATATTAAAAAGATGTTTGTGAGAGTAAAGACGTGGGACAACCTTTTTTTTGACACATGCTGGATTTTCTTATTCTACAAAGTTTGCAGAGATGAGAATTTAAATTTCCTTTAGGAAGAATTTTGGTGAACTCAAATACAATTTACCACAAGGTGACACAAGTCTGAGTAGCCTTAAATCTAAACTTTAGTTAATCTATTGTGACAAAGTTTGATTTTGACTCCAGTCTTAATTGAGACGTTAACAGGACTCATGTCTCTAAAACGTGGCGGAGCAGCCTGTTGGATAATCTTTTTGTATTGTCACTTAAACCTCTTAACGGCCGCTCTGTCTTTCACTAGAAACCCTAAGCTGCTTGATAAGGAAAGCTTTGTCCGGCCTGTGACAGACGGATCTCGACAGCTGCTGCGGTTTTCACCCGACTCCAAAACAGACCGAAGATGTGATTCACATTTGGCCCTGAGTGCAGATGTACACTGAATGAAGTTACAGTCACTGTGGAGGTTGATGGACTGTACTTCATCTGTATTCCCAAGAAATTTAATGCACTATATAATAAGAACATAAACTTTTATTTCCATCACCAAACTTTCTAAAAAAACTTCCTTCCAGACCTCCCTCACTAAGAGCCAGACAGCACCTGAGACACGGCAGCATGAAGTACAGAAGGGATCCTGTTACTCTGACTGTGCGGTTGATTCAAATTTCCACAGACAGCCATGAAGGAACATCTCGCTTCCTGCTAAGCCTGAATTGAGATTTTGGGACGAGGGAGCCCGTATAAAGACAGTAACTGCTGTACTGCTGCATGAAACTTTTCCTGTTATCCATGGCTTTAAAGGAGAAACAGCCACACAGGCAGGAGCAGCATGAGAGTGTTGAAGGCTGAAACCCCTCAGACATGCTAGACGCTCCCTGACTGTGTATGTACGGTGGCCGATCAGGGAAATCAAACGATTTCCGCTTGGAGAAACAAACTGCATGATCAATAACTTTGCAAGAAAGAACACATGCAGAAGTCCAAAACAAATGCAACAACGGAAATATGCTGCAAGTGAAGAATGATGCTGCAAAAAGCAGGAAAAACTGTGTTAAAACAAACTCGCTGAGTATACAATAAGCGGTGCAAATTCCAACATACACGCAAAACCCAGGAAAACAAATGCAACTCTCAATTTGGAGGAAAAGGCTAAAAAATCAGAAAGAAGGCAACTTCAAAAAAAACAAAAAACAATGCAAAAGTTCAAAACAAATGCAACACTGAAAATGCAGCAAATGAAAGAAAGTGCTGCAAAATGCCGAAACAACTGCAGGAAAAGCAAGCACACTGTGATCACAATAAACAAACAAATAAAAACACAAACTCAGGAAACAATGCAAACGTATCTGGAGAAAGTTCGGGGTTACTCTTCAAGGTTCTGAATTGTGTTGTTTTTCTCGAATGTTAAAATGTTTACAGAGCAAGAGATGAGATTTGAAGGGATATGTAACTAAAGATAAAGTGGTTCATATACATTTGTTTTGTTTCTTCTTTTTGCTTCCTGACAGAACTTAAACATCTGAGGATATTCTATAACTTAAACAGACTTCTCGGCATCTCAAATTAGAAACATTTCCCAAAGATTCCACTCATAAAACACTCCAATCCTTCATGATGGAATAGTCTGTTTTCCCCTTGTTTACCTCACACACACACACACACCACTCCTCTATAAAAGTGATCCTTTCTTTCCCGCTCTTTTTTTTTTTTCCTTTCTTGGAAGCCAGACGTATGCTTCTTAAAAAAAAGGCCGCCTCTCAGAAGTTTGTAAGCGTTGTGGTTTCCTTCAGAGAGTTCCTACATAATGAGAAGTCATAAAGCTCTAACTTTGAAAGAATGAGAACCGTCATAGAGAAAATAGAAATACAGACAAAACACAAAGCTGCTAAAAATGCTTGAAACAGAGTGATCAGTGCGTTCACATGGCTCTCTTACACATTCACACAGAGAAATGCACACCGCAAATTCAAACCACATCCCATCAGGGGGCAAGTAAACAAACAGGAGTGCAGGAGGATGAAGAATGAGTGTGTGAAGGAGAGTTTGCCGACAACAGCAGACACATCAGGCTGCAAGGAATTAAAACCAAAAGCTTGACCACATGCCTCTGGAGAGCTGAGTTCATCAGAGACCTGGGACAATGTTCTTGCAGCCACCTCCCACTGCCATACATCTGTCTCCTCCTCTCATCCCTTTACCTTAGAAGGGAGCAGGGACGGAGGATTAACAATTCTGCTGAGAGATAGAGCGTCAGAGTGAAGACTCTCCTGTCAGCAGTAGTGAGGCTTCCATCCAAATTTAGCTCAAATGCTGCTAATGCACACAAAGTTGCAGTTTAGTATGCATTCACTATACTGTTCTGTGAATATTAGAAGTTAGGTGCACTGATATTATTATCTTCTGGCAGTGATTCTTCTGTCAGGTTGCATTAAACCTTTGCAGAAGAAGATGATGAATCTAGATCACATCATCAAAAGTGCAACCTGGATGTGTTGTAAAATAACACTGATGTTGGAAACATGCTCTGCTTGTATCTGTACACACAGTTTTGGTCACAATCATGCATTGACAAATTGTTTCGACATGTATTTTTCTAATTTTTGAGGACACCAATTGTTTGTTTGTTTTCTAGTTCTTGTTGAAAATAGAAACAAAACAACAACCTAAACCCTTAGCCTTAAAAAATGCAGCTAATGCTGTAGTGCAAAAAAACTGCAGTTCCTGGAGTGTCCACTTGAAGGTGCCTTTTTTATTTGTTTCATTTTGGGGTGCTGGTGGCGCAGTGGTTGGTGCACGCTCCATGTATGGAGGCTGTGGTCTTCCGGGCGGGCGGCCCGGGTTCAAATCCAGCCTGTGGCTCCTTTTCCGCCATTCCTTTTTTCAGTCATTCCCCACTCTCTCTCTCTCCCTGATTTCCGGCTCTATACACTGTCCTATCTCTACATTAAAGGCACAAAAAGCCAAAAAATAAATAAAAATAACTCATCCATTTTAAATGTTATGAAGAATAAGCGTTATGCGTAATTAGGAGCGTGACAGAAACTGACTGACGGATGGGCGTGTTGTAGCTGTATGTCAGGAGGTTAAGGCCCACCTCAGCACCAGCTCTTTTTTCTAGATTGACCAAACTCATTCTGAGACATTTTCATTATGGCCGACACCACTGATGGGCGTCAAATGTCTGCTTCAGAAACTAATGTATGACGTCACTAAGACTACATCCATTTTTATATAGTCTATGATAAAAAACAGGTGCATGGAAACTCAGTGGATGTTTCTGGGAAAACAATCAAGTTTTATAAACCCGTCCTTCACACTTGTGCACAGAGCCAGAACAAAGTAAGAGGAGATAGGGAGAAATCTATTGTACCTATCGGAAGGTGGAGTACCCGGAGGATAAATTCAATTTTGGGTAAATTTGTTTCTAAAAGAGTCAGCTGCCTCTGCATCTGCCGCAGCTCCTGGTGGGAAACGGATCCAATAAAAAACAAATCTTCAGGGCTAGACGCTATCTATGAAGGTCAAACTGTATTTGCTTTTGATATGCAGAGTTTGTTTTATGCTGCATGGCGCATCGTGAAAGAGCAGCATTTACCACAGCACGACAATTCAGCTTCAAACACAGACTGACAAGGAAGTAAACAAAAAAAAACAGTAAACTCCTAATCTGTGCAAACCCTCTTTTCTGTCTGCAAACACTGCTCAAAGCCTCCATGAATGCATCTGAAAAGTATCAAACAACCAATAAAGAGAGAGTTAATAATCAAATTGGAGTCTGGCTCGTACCCCAAAAAAGTCTCATCCAATTTAAAATGTATCAAACACCACCAGTGTGTGTTTTTCTGCAGTTTAAACAGAGAGCAGATGAAAGAGCTGAGCTGGGAGAGAGAGGGGTGCTAAGCAAGTCTGGACATCTGATGAATCTTGGTGGGACGTCCCCATCAAGGTAAGGTAGCCGAGGAGCTTAAAAATCTGCTTATATGACAGTGTCAGTGATACCTGCACGCAGCAGGGTTCATAATATACAAACAGCGTTTCTTCCAGATTCTTGCGAAATCGTTTTTTTGCTTTGTTGAGCAGCAGCAGGTGAATATGCAAATTCTAGCAGAGAAGTTATTCAGCACTTATTCTGAGAGGCCACCGCCGCTGGAAGGTGTTTACTCTAAAGAGGGCCGACTGTGTGTCAGCTCACAATAACGCTGAGTCACTTTCTATGTGGTTCAATATGCCCACTTTGGAACAGTATGTGCTCCAAAAAATTGAGAAAATGTTTCAGCTTGAGGAAGCAGAAGCACATAATAGAGAGACACTTTATAAACTACAGTCTGCAACACCATTCAACATTCACTGTAAAAAAATTGTGGATTGTGTCCCCGCTGCCTTCAAATTTTAACTTGACTTATTAGTTGAAATAAATTTAGATTCATTCAAAACAAACACTCTGGTCTTTACTTTAACTTGTCATCGTTTAGTTAACTTAACTTGTTTTACGATTTAGTGTTTCCTTGTTGTTCATGGTCGAATCAGGGGCCTACTAGCTGTAAAGGGACAGCGTAGCCTTTTTGTGTAATGTTGTTACTGCAACAATCGATGGATTGTGTTGCATGGCTGTCAACAGGGATGGCACCATGTTTTTTTTTTTCTCCCGCTCCTGAGGAGGCGCTTGACTAATATGTAGGGGTGCTATTTTTGCACTTTATTTAAAAAGAAAACAAAACTACCAAAATACGCGAGGGGGGGCTAAACTGGGGCTAGACAGATTTGTGATGGGGCTACAGCGCCCCCCTGGCCCCCGTGTAGCGCTTGGTCGTACTGCCAATGGCTGGGGAGCATCCGCCTGATTAGCTAAGGCGGGCAGGAAAAATGTTTAGACTGTGAGCTACTTCCTGTGATTATTGCTTCCCCGTTTTTTTCTTTGTAACAAAGTTTCTGTTGAGTTATTGTCACATGTTCTGTGTTATAAAAACTGTCGACTGACACTAAGGAGAACGCATTGGAACCGAGTAAAGTGAGCTCGTCCACACCGCGGTGCAAAAGCAAGGCTGCAACAGGTGAGGTCTGTCTCCCTTACCTTCGCTTTGGCAGCCGCAAGCAATTATGCCACAGGTGGATTTTGGTGCCCGCTGTGCTGCGTCTGCATCTTGTTGCCAATCATACCTTGTTCTTGGTAAGTAGTGTTTTAACAGTTCAACGTATAACTCTTTGTGAATATTTGCTCTCTGTTTCTGCAGGGTGCTTTAAATCACTTCGTCTGTCACCTACCCTCCAGCTTTGGTTACAGGTATTAAAATGAATGTTTTAGAAATGATCTTGTTGCTGATGGTCTCGTTTGCTTATGTAGCCCATAAAGAGCCACCAGTATTCATTTCCTTTCTTATCCAACTAAAAACTCCTCACATGAGCTGAAAGAAGCAAAAAAGGATTGGCCAAATGTCACCTTCTGAACCAGGGTCATTTTCAACACAGTTTGTCAGCAGATCACCTCAAAACATACAAGAATCCACCTCAAGAGAGTTAGGAAAGTCCTGACGCAGCGTAAACAAGACATCTTAAGTTTGTATAAAAAGGTACGAATGTCTGTGATGCACACACCGCAATGTCCACGGTTCAAATCTCACCTTTTACCTTCAACCATCTTCTTTATCTGAGCTTTCTGACCGCACTCAAACATCAAAGAAACCCAATCTCTGAAGAAGCCAGCCTCCTGTCTCTGCATGAGCGCCGACTCACTGATCCGCTCACTTTCATGACTCCTGGAGTTCAGCCTGGCAGCCCTCCTGCGCTCGTTAGCCTCTCCTCTCCTCTCTGAGTCCCGACCGCTATGGGAAGCAGAGCCTCCGCTATAGACAGAGCCAAAACATCAGCAATAACGCCACCTTTAAGGGGTGCTGACTGAGCCCACTGACATCATAGAGACACACATGCTGGATGAGAAAACACACACACACACACACACACACACACTCACAAACATCAAGAACAAATTCCCTCGCTTCTCATACAAAAAGCAAACAAACACACATTGAATGCCCCCCCCTCATCTTGCCCACCCTCCTTCCTCTTCTTCTCTTTCGGCAGGCAGCATCAATCAGCAGAAGTCCTGTCTCTGTGGTGATGTTATCCTCCCTGATGCCACATTAAGTATCTCCCTCCTCTTCTCTTTTCCTCCTCTGCAGATCCACTCCACTCAGCAAACCAGAGATCCCAAAAAACGGTGCCAACAGAAACAGCCGGCTCGTACCCCAGAAGCAGATAAACTGCCTTCAACAGTCCTGGTCACAATGCAGTGACTACAGCTACGCAGGTGTTATTGGCAGAGGCTGCAGTGGAGCCGCTCGTCCTCTGGGGGGAGCCGGGTAAAAGGAGAAAGAAGAGATGCAGGAGTGAGAGAGGAGACGGGACAGAGGAGGAAGTCAAACTGTATTTAATCATCCACTCTCATTGAATGGATGTTAATGTATGGGCTCTTTAATCAGGGCAGCATTCCAACACTGTGGAATAAATTAAGCACTTAATTGTACGCGTATATACAATCACTCGGAGGACGTTTAGCTGTGTAATGCTGTTTGAAAGAGACTGGCAGGCAGAGACGTCTCCTCTGTGGCTCGGCTTGGCACGGGGTGCCGCTCCCACATCGCTCCTAAATGTAATTAAACACAACATAAAGCTGCATTAACTAAACGAGCGATGAGCCAATAGAATCAATGTGATGGAGCTTCCTCCGTTGATTCCCTGACTGGTCTCTGTCTCTGGGTCATGATGGAGGGGATAAGGACAGGATCAGACGTCAGCATCAGAGTGTCAATGTGAGTTTATGGAGCATGGGAGATAAAAAAAACAAAAAACAGACATCCACAGAAAGTGAAACTCAACAGAATGATCGTACTGACTGTGCTGTTATTTTTTACATGTGATCCCAGACTTAGCTCATTTGTCTTCTTAATGTGTAAAAGAACAATTATCACTGTACGCTTTAAGAGGACTATTCACTTTCACGTTGTCTTTAACGGCTCATTTTAAACAAACTTTGCAAATCCATGCTCATTTCCTTTGTGAGAAAGTCACATAAAACATAAAACTGACAGGTTATATCAAAATACTCCACTGTGATTCATAATTCAAGTCAGGTTTGTTTTCTCCATAAAACAATTTACACCCACAAGGAGACATTCTTAATATTCTGTCCCTTTCTAATCTACAAATATATTAAATCTGCAGAATTTAACATGCCCTCAATAAAGAAGTAAAATGTTCTTTTGAAGCTCAACAGGGAGCATCTCCACAGGTGACAAAAATAATTACTATCATATACAAAACTTAAAGAAACTGATGGCAAATTAAACCACACCCCACAGGGCAGCCGCTAAAGATTTTTTATTTTTTTTTATTTTGGGGGGGGATTGAGGCTCTGTCTGCTCTAATCAAAATTAGATTTGCACGATAAATAAAAGATAATGATAATACACTTATTGGTTTATTCAAAGGTCTGAAACTGTGATACAAATGTCAGGCTACCTCCTCAGCCACATTTGGAATCCAGGTTAAAGAAATCTATTTTTTTGTCAATTTTCAATCGGGTCCTTGGGGGGGCTTTTTCACTAGCTATTTTTTTTTTAGATACAAGTACTGCTGGGTACCACTGCTACAAGGAGTACCAAAGGAACATGTCAACAATGCAGGTTGAAGGTGGAGCAACATTTGGTCTCTTTGGGTGTCAGAAAGAGAAAACTCAAAATGCCAGAATTAAAGCTCAATATCAGTGTTTTATAAAGTAATTAATGTGTGATGTCATTGTGGCTGGATCCACTTCTCACCTTCAGTGTGAGGTGAGCACAGAGAAACGTTCCCCATGCAGCTGATACAGAAACAGTCTGTTAGTGCTATTTGTTAAATGGTGAGGGGTTTATGACATCACAGGTAAAGGTCTTGTGGTATCTTGTTGATGAGCACTTTAAGGACTTTCCTCAAAGTAAAGCTGGACAGCTGTGAATAAAACAACTTTCTCTGGACTTTTCCTGGAGATATCAGACTATGAACCTCGTTTGTTTTTAGTGATACAGATACAGATGAAAGATATCCGACGGACACAACTGTCAGTATCCAGCTTCAGCACATCACTGAAGCACCTGCAAGCCATTTCAACTGTAATTTTTCTTCCATTTCCTGGCATGAGTCTGACTCATCTTTATCCCGTCTGAACAATCACTATCTTTTCCTGCGAGCTGAATGGAGAGGCCCTCCTTCAGACCACCTAATCCAGAGGTAAATGCAGCAGGCAGCTTTCCAACATGGCTCCCCTCCAATCCAGCAAAAACACCCAAGTGGGAAGTTTACACAGACAATAAACAAATCATAACTCAAAGTTTCCTCGTGGCCTGCATGGCGCTTGTGAGGAGGGATCATCTTATTTATGGGACAATTTTCTCCACAAATGGAACGGCAATCTCGCGGATGTAGAGGGGATGAGCAGGGGACCACCTTTGTTGCCGTGCCAACAGTCAATGTGTTTATGGCTTCAGGGGTTAGTGGACATCTGTCCAACAGGGGTGAAGCAGCTCTACACACACAGTGATAAAACACTAATCAAATGGAAGAACAGATGTTAAACAGAAGAAAGACTCAATTTGAATAATCAATTTATGCACAACAGACTAAAACGGGGCTTAAGAAAACACGTCAGTCTACTTTTAATTCTGCTGAAAGAGAGCTGCTTTGACTCCCGAGCCAAAGTCTTACTCAACATTTCCTGAAAGCAGACTTGAGTGTGCATCACTGTTTGTGTTTTTCCAAGGAAAACTGATTAAGCATGTATGCTGCGTTCAAGGTCGTGCTGCATATTCAGCCAGCTGCATACATTTAAATCATTAATACATCATTGAGCTGCTCTATCCAAGGAGTCGGAAAGTCAGGTACTCGGCTCATGAGCAGCTCAGACTGTTCATGCACCAACATGAAGTAATGAGAGCCAAGTTGTACCCATGTGTTGACTCTTAAAGCTACAACCTGGTGATGTCTGCAATGTGAATGAGGTGATGTAGAAGAAAAACGTAGGCTATACTATACTGTAGGCTATTCAAGGTGGTGATAGAGGGCCATTAAGGGGTCAAATAATCCAAGCATTTTTTGGGGGGGACTTGTCCTTTTGTGGCTAAACTTCTCCTAACAAGTTATATGTTAACCTTGTTTGGTTTTGTATTTTAGAGGGGGGAAGAATCATTCAAATAAAACCTATAATACACTCTGACACAGGCTTCAAAGTTTAACTGAAACACATGCTGAAGGACTCCAAATGTTTTAAGGTACCAATGGAATCCATTTCCAGGAATCCTTTAGCATTTGTAGAAATTTCAATTCCAGTGGGCGCCGTATAGCCAAGAGGTCATGTTGCCCGCCGCATGTGCAGAAGCTATAGTCCTCAATGCAATGACCAAAGATCCAAATCCAACCTCGGCCCTGTGCTGCATGTCATCCCCCACTCTCACCTCCCAACAACTCCTGTCTCTCTTCAGTTGTCCTATCTAATGAAGGCAAACAGGTGCAAAAAATAACCAAACACTTCAATTTCAATTTTAACAAATGCTAAAGGACACCTGGGAATGGACTCCAAATGGGCACCTTGAAACAGACGGTGACAGTTTACATGAAAAAGACTATAAGAGGTACCCATCAGACCCTGAAAAGAACCTTTAATATATTCTAAAGAGGACACCACAACACAGTCCGAAAGGTACCTTAAAGCAGACATTTAATTATAAATATGAATAAGTTTAAAGGTTTGCCTTGAAACTGAAACTTAAAGGGATTTTAAAGGGCTTTTATTCAAACTCTCAAAGGTACCTTAAGAAAGACGGTAGGTACCCAAAGCCACTTAAAGTGGATAAACTGAAACAGAGCTGAAAGGCATCTTGATACAAACAGGGGGAGGCAAATATGAAAAGGGTATCTTAAAGTAGATGCTAAACAGATGGGGTTTTTTTCTTTCTAAATTTGGCAGAAAAAATAGTCCACAACTTCCCTCAGGTATCAAACAACCGCTGTATGAGTAGCAGGATCTGCAGCCCACAAAAAAGTGTTTATTTTTGTACAACTTTGCTGGAAAATCCAAAGCAGCTCTTTCTAAGTTGCAGGTTGGCACTCACCAAATGTCTTGACTAGGATCAGCAGATAACAGGAGGGAAGCACACGCTGCTTAAAACTGAAACATTCAGTCATCGTTTTCTCATGCCAAAATCTGCCAAGCCACTTTTATCATTTCAGGGGAAATCATAAGCAGAAAATGACATAATTGCACGGCTGGGACAAGTTTGGACACACAGTCCATGTTGGATGCCACTCGCACATGTCAGTCAGAGCTGAACGCTTGTTGTTCGGCAGGACGGGGAGGCCAGAGAGAGAAGAGAGGGAGGGGGGGGATAAGGTATGTTCAGGGAAGACATGACAGCCTGATGACATGAGAACACAAGTTCTCAAGTGAGTTTGTTGACAGAAAGCAGTAGGAGGAAATAAGTTAAGGACAGACTGATGTGTTCATCAAACTGGTGGCATTTAGCACAAAAAGAAACTAAAACTTATTATCCATCATGTTAATGCTTTAATATACCCCATCATTCTGTTTTAAAAAGTAAGCCTAACTGTCAAACACAAAGAACAACATAACCCAATATATACTGTATCAGTGCATCCATTTCCTGCCGACCTCAAACCCCAACAAAAGTAAAAATGGAGCAGCATTGCTGGAGGAGAAATTTTCCAAACTTCACCAACAAGAAACCCACGGCCTCTTCATTTCTGTGACTGTTTCAAGTTTTTTATGATGTCAAAGCATCAGGAAGTAGAAGTCATCCTGTGCATCCTCCAAACACAAACACCCTTCCTCTCTCATCCAGCAAACCTTGACCCCAAACCCAGAAGACAGAGGAGGACTAGATTTATAACAGCCCTGAACCCAACAGGTCATTTAGTTTGCACCGCTATAAAGGACAGACGAGGAGTGGTGAAAACTAAAATAAGACACAGAATGTTTTCATAATCTCACCGAGAAAACATTTTAAAGAAACTAATGGAAATTTGAGGGAGGGGCTACTACACAAGGAGTACACCAGAGGGGGTAGTTGGGGGTTTGTTGCCTTGTTCAAGGGCACCTCTGCAGCTCTTTGGAAGTGCCCTTACACCTCTCCAGCTACCAGACAGACTTTGATATTTTGTTCAACACTAAGACTTAAATCGGCGACCCTCCAGGTCCCAACCCAAGTCCCTACAGACTGAGCTACTGCCACCCCAAGGAAAAGCTACTGCGTGAAGAGTAGGAGTTATCGGCAGTCATCGTCACTGAAATGCTTTGGAAGTTGAAATAAAGAGGTCTTTACAGGAATTTACAGTCAACACAGATAACTGTCAGTAACTGCCTTGAATTTCCGTTGATTGGCAGTATGAAGGTGAGTCCCACTGGGTTTGAATTCAGCACAGACTCTCGACTTGGAACTCAAATTTTAAAAAGTATTTTCCTGCAGAAATCTGTATAATTTCTTCTCTTTTCTGTACTTTAATAAAGTAGACTCAAAAGTTGTTCCCACTGCTTTGTCAGCGATGTATGAATGTGTTATGATTAGTAAATACTGATGGACACTTTACATAGCAGCATCTTTAAAGAAGACTATAGAAAAGCGCTACAAGAGCTCGAGTTCACATCCAACATGTGGCTGCAGGAGCTGGAGAGCCAAGTGAATTATTGTACTAGCATGAAACAAATGATCAAAAAGCTTGCATTTGAAAGAATCAACATACTCCCCACATCCACAAATGTTTCTAATCTTCATATATTCTGACATTAAGACACATCATATATATTTATCATAATGTATAAACTTATATGAGCCGAGTTGTCCTATGACACAAGTTTTTGGAATCATTTGATTTGATCCCTGTTACTTAATGTCCTCCCCTCCACAGCATGTTTTATTACTGAGATAAAAAACACTTGAAACCCCATAAATACACTCATCCAGAGCCGTGTGTTCAAGCAATCATCTCTGCTCTTTGAGTACAGACTGCGACAGATGCTGAAGCAGTCACACACACACACACACACACACACACACACACACACACACACGCATGCACAAACATTTAACTGCATCCTCAGAGCAAGGTTTATGAGACTTTTGCTAACTCAGACACACGCGGTATCTCACCTTACCATGATTACCACAGCATGTGAGGCAGCGTCTGGATCGCTGGCTCTGTGGCCTGAGAGCCAGACGCTGCCACCATGAGAGAAGCACGCATATTTACACGCTGACAGCCACACACACAACGTCACAAACATTTTTAGCTCTCCAGTAGAGCTCGACTGATGTAATAGTTGTCCATTAATAGTAGCTTGTGTCGGGTTTATTAGATACATATTAATGTATAGGTTGATGTAAAAACTTCATCACTGTATCTCCTCTCCACTCCTCTCCTCTCCTTTCCTTTCCTTTCCTTTCCTTTCCTCTCCTCTCCTCTCCACTCCTCTCCTCTCCTCTCCCCTCCTCTCCTCTCCTTTCCTCCTCTCCTCTCCTCCTCTCCTCTCCTCCCCTCTCCACTCCTCTCCTTTCCTCTCCTCTCCTCCTCTCCTCCTCTCCAAGAAAGAAGCCTTGTAATAATGTTTGAATTGTGATTTGGCTGCAAAATCAGGCGTGCACAGTTTCAAAGAAATACATTTTTTCATTCTAGCTTAAAACTTCACTGCATCAGCTGTTATGTCATTATTGGTACATTTTCCCCCCAAAAAAATGGTTGCAGTTTCAGTTCAGGCAAAATCACAAATATCCTGCTCACTGTGCTTTATAAAAAAAACGAATCAAAGCACAAATACATGAAAAACAGGAAAATATTATTAGTTATCACTGGATTCAGGTGAGCGTTGGTAAGTTGAGTTAAAGCATGAAAAGAAAAACCACATGTAGCTCCAGCAGCTGTTCTAAAAAGCCAGCAGATATTTGTTTGACATTCAGACTCTCTGAGGAGCCTGCGGGCAGCGCCGTGCTAATTAGCTGCTTAGCCACTAGCTTGCAGGATGAGCTCCCTCCACAGGGTAAGATCACTGCAACACAGACACTGCATCACCTCACCGTCGTGGTATAGGGGCCCTAATTGAAGGGCCTGTGTTGAAAATAAAAACTTCTCCGGCTCGGGGGATCACGGCCTTAACAAGCGCCCTGAGGCTTCCGGCTGACACACATCTATTCTGGGAGGCTGCAGGGATATGTAATCATTTCCTCAGACTTCTGTAGGCCCCGCCCACTCCAAACACACACAAACAAATCAGGAGAAGTAAACCGTGTCATTAGCTATCTCTGCAGTGAAGAGCCAGAAATATACGCTTACAGAGGCACATAAACAGGTCCTTATCGTCTCCCTGGAGGGTTCAAATTATTCCCCAAACGTATTCCAACAAAAACCAAATCAGCAGGAGATGATCTGTGTTTGTGTGACTCACCACTGGCCTGTAAGGATTAGTCACACTTCCTCGGAGCGTCTGACAGGCTTACTGTTCATTAACTCAAGATGAGTCAGCTGCTGAGTTGCACTAGTTGTGGTTGGTTGACATTACAGATCCTGATTTGGAGGCACTTTCACTCACAGGAGCTGCTGGCACTTCGAGCAGCGGCTGCCTCTCGGGCCAATAATGAGGACAAAACTGAGTCTAAACAACGTGGTAAACACAGAAATAATAATGCAAGGGGGTTTGTAATCAGGCCTGTGCAGATGGGAGGTCAAAAGGTCGGAGTTTTGTAGATTAATAGACACATTTACAGCGGGAAGCTTATGGTAAACACAATGTTTTAAAACCTACAAAGCAATCAGCGCTCTGCAAACTGCTAATATCTTGATCAGGTATCGGCCCCATTGGACGTATCTGGTCCTTGTTTTTTTTGTGCAAAAAGCCCATTCATATGCAGCACACAACACATGTCTGTTTGCTTTCAATCGGGGCTGCCATCTGCTTGTTTGAGAAACAAATTAATGTAGATCGCTGGATTAATGGGTTTTTGATTGGGTGCCGGCCAGACCGCCAGGAGCCAGGGCCGCTCTAGTATTAACAAGCCTCTCAGAGGACGAGGACAGGACGACGACACTACGCCCAGCCACTTAGCAAGGCAGTCAGACTGCTAAAGGGCTGATTGTTTTGTTCACTATCGACTCGTGGAATCTGGGCAGAGTGTTTTTGCTTCAGTAATAAACACATGATGGGGCTTCAATAGGAGCGGGTGTCAGTAGTTTAAAGAGGATGGTTTCACTTTGGACAGAAGCTGATTAAGAAAGAAAGACAGTTTCTTTTTCTCCTACAATGTGTCTTTTTCAAACTTTGACGTCATGCTCTACCATTATGTTATATTACATCATTGCCATCAGCTTTGTTTTGGCCAGAGGGATATTGTCGGTTCACCATTCTCAGCCCCTCCTTCAACCGTACAACCTGCACTCAGCTGCTAACCCCTCAGCCTCAACCTCCACCCATTCCCTACAACTATCACCTTTCACACAAATACATCTAACCCATCCATAGATTTATATTCATACAGTACACCACCCTGTCCTTCATTCTAACGACAAGCTTAAAAGCCTTTAAAAAATCCTTCCTCCTTCCTTCCTTTCTCATTTGTTTTGTGTTTTTCTTGTCTTTTTTGTTTTATCTGTTTGTGATGTTTTTTCCTAATTTGTTTAAGCCCTGTCATCTAATTACTGCCCAACTGTTTTCACCTTTTTCACAATAAGAAAAGTGAGGGACAAGTCCACTGTGATATTTATGGTCTTGGTTTTGGTCTCGACTCTGCCTCTATCAAATGTCTTGGTTCTTGTTTCGGTCTCGGAGCACTCTGGTCTCGGGTATGTCTTGATCTCGGTTAATGTGGTCTTGACTACAACACTAGTGTCTTATCCTTGACTGCTGTTATTTCCTTTTATTTGTTTCTACAGAAAAGTGATGATGTACTTATTATCCAGAGATTCCCTTTAACGTCACAGTTTATCCACAGATTCAGTTTTAGTTTTCTTCTCTGTTTTGATCACTGCTGGGAAATGTGCAGTTTTATATTTCAAGGATAATACAATAACCACACATGGTAAGAGCATGCTTTGATCATGTGAGATTTAAAAGTTATTCTACACAACAAAACTGCTCCTTGTGTTCATGAGTCATTTGAAAAGTCAGAGGTCATAGATCCTATAAAATCACCTCTAGCTCGAAGAGAAAACTGAAGCCAGTCATATGGGGATTAGTCTCCCCTTAAAGATAAAAAACACAACAAACAACGAGCACTACTTGTTGATCCACTCTGAGGCAAAAAATGTTTTCCACACAGTGACCAGCAGAGGGCTCCACCACACTGATCCTCAGCCTGTTCACCCAGCAGGACAAACAACAGAGTCTGTTCTTTTGTGGAGCTTCTGGCTGCTGAAAAACAAGCTTGGGGTCCGTATGAATGAACTTAATGAGTCAGTCAAGGATCATCTGTGAGTCTCTGATGGAGAGTGAAAGCCAGAGCGGCCAGCCACTTCAAACACAGGATGGCTTTGGCTCTTTGGTTTGTAATGAGGCATATTTCCCTGTTTTCTCTACAGCCATAACATATCAACCAAACCCCCCTCGTCCACATTCTGAACGAACAGATACTGACGGCCAGAATGCACCAAACACACCTTTAAACTGCTTCAAAATTCACTCTCACGATATGATAAACTTTATTGTCCCCTTAGGGAAACTTGTCTTTGACTCTTAAGAGTAGGTTAGATAAATATGTATTTTATTTAATCAAATCCCTCAAAACCACTTGTTTTCTAAAAACTGGGGTAATGGTGAGTTGTCGTTTGTCTTATCATGATCCAAAAGCAGAAAAAAAATAGACAAAGCTAAACGGGACATTGAAAATGCAGATTACAGGCAATTTTGTAAGCAATTGTAATTATTCAGGCTGTAAAAAGAGGAGTCGTCCATGAGTTTGATGATGTCATCTTGGGTGGGTGTTTCTCACCTTGGCAGAGTCTAACAAAGAGTTAAAGGAAGAATGTGTGACCTTTCACACATAGCAGAGTAAAGAAAAAAAATCCTCTGTAAATATCTCTCTGAGTCATGACTGTGTACAATGAGTGAGAAGCTCGAGTCTCGCTGGCTGTGTTGTTGTCAGAGCCGTGTTTACATGGACGGGACGGCCGGCTCCTCCCCTTGTGTTTAAAAGCTGTTTAAATCAAGAACTAGAGAGAAGAAGAAGAACATACTCACTGATTATTTGGATGTCATGTAAGCCACTTTTAGATCACAGTAAACTTACATGTGACATGTTACATGTGACGCTACGAGCTAGCTAAAGAGTGCTAACATTAGCATGCTAACACAACAATGCAGACCACAGGCAATTACAGCTCCAGCAAAGGGCAATTTTTCTCCACCGCTTGTGCTAAACTCCATCATGCAAACATGAGTGGACGGGGGTTGGAGGTGTGTCTCTGGAGGAGAGCGGAGGCTTCAGTATGGAGGAGGCGTGGCCAAACAGCAGTTTGTTTTGGTTTCATGCTGGTGCTCAAGGGCGACATCTACTGGATCATTCATTCATCCTTCAATATTGAGCAGAGACAGAGTTTGAGCCTTAAAAGGGACTAAAAGCTAAAAGTATTTTCTTACCATCCTTTGACTACCTGTAGCTCACAAGTATCCTTTCTCTACAGACTGTCTTTTATTCATTTCATTTCATTTCCTTAATTTAATACCAAACCTTCTTTAGTTCAAAGGAAATGTGAACAGTTACAGCCGGAGGCAGTGAGAGGTCAGACAACTTAGCTCTAAAACAGCAAGACATGTGGCATTCATTGCAAGCAACAATTGTTTTCCTTAATGATCTTCCACACTTAAACTGTATTATGAGCATGCTTTAGATTTCACACGGTGCACTGTAACCAGTTTTATATTTAGAGGAATCATTTGCATGTTATTCTAAGTTTATGCCCACACCTGGTGCTTGTATGACCTCAAAACACACAAACTCACTTTAAGACATTTTATTTTTAACTTCTCCATTACGCGTCTCTTCACAGAGTTGGTAAATAAGATTAATTGGATTAATGGCTTTATTGAATTAAAGTCTGGCTCATCACAGCGCTTTCTTCCCCGCTGTGCGTTTCCCTGCCTGAGAGTCATCTGAAACTGTCTGCACACCAATAACTTCCATGACCTCATTGACCTCCAAGCACACATCTGCAGTCATTAATTAATGCTAAGACGAGTACGCTGCATAGTTGAACTGAGTGAAGGCAGAGAGAGGTGCGTGTGTGTGCGAGCGTGTTGCTGTGTACGAGAGAATCAGTGGGGAGATTGGGGTCGTAACCTGCAGAGGTTAGGATGTCTAATGGAGCTGTCTTCAGGGACTTTGCTTGCCAAGAGTCTCCTCCTCTATCAGCATGTGCACAGAACTCATCGTTAATGCTTAAATCTACATGAGCATAGACTGGACAAACATTATGTCACTTCACAGTCCTTTTTTAACTTCACAAAGCTTCATAGTAAAGTTCAATGTATCCTCAGTGTGAAGCCAGAACCCAACAACAAACCAGAAGCATCCTGCCCTAAGTACAACATATTCACAGATAGATGCACACGCTGCCAAGTACATGGGCATGATGCCAGACTCCCACACAATCCCATTTCACAACCTTAACCTGCCATCAGCCAGTAAATAAACTCTAGCACAGTACCAGTTCAGTGCTGGCTCCAGTAGAGGGACCTGCACACCACAAACATTTGTCTCCATCCTTAATTGGCTCATTACAGTCATAGTGTCATTAATCCCTGGTGGTGTTAACTGTCTGGGAGCTCAGTCAAACACTCGTCTTTGTTCATAGATCTGATGTCATTGTGCATGACAGAAGCAAAACTAGCTGCTAATTGCAGGCTTATGATGAGCCACTCACTAGGGTTTAAGCAGGATAAAAGCTAAATCCTTATCTTTATTGCATCCTGGGTCCATATAGTGTAGGCTGTCCTGTGTTGCATCAGTTACCCAGTTCCTGTACATAAATGGTTTGACTTTCACTGATCTCATCGCCTCTCTCATTTTTCTCCGTTAACCACTTCCAGCTCATCACATGCAGCAACTACAGACAGATGACTTATAGCTAGGTATGCCACTTCCTGCTAGTAACATTGTTCCTGATGTTGAAGTCAGGTGATGCAGTATGAAGAGTGAAGATGACAGAGTGGGAAACCAAGGGTTAATTGTGTTTCTTGTTTAAAAGAAGTGACTTCCTAACCCAAGAAACAAAATGTAAGTTAGATAGCAACATGACACGGTATGACTGTTTGCATTTATTCAAAAACCCTGCAATATAAACAAGAGAATGGAGAAGAGCAGCATGGCGAGCAGGAAACAAAAAGAAGAAATTTCATAATGTGTAAAAAAGAAAATCCCACCTGGCATGCACACATTGCAGGTTATAAATGTCATCACATTCTCCCACTCAATGGTGGGGAATTTATCGTGAGTATCAACTGCTATGTCACCCCGACTTCTTGCAGAAATTGTATTGGGTGGGCCGAGAAAAGTTCTGTTTGTTCACACATGCAGCTCTTCATGAACATGTCTCAGGAGTTTTCTTTTGTGCATGTGTGAATATGGCTTAAGGCTGCCTTATTTGATTAGATCTGAGTGCATACTGTACCTGTTGAATTAATTTTGGTTAAACCAGAAACAGGAGTCGCAGACGTTTCTGCAACACTCCTTATAGTGACTAATCATAACCCCAAAAAAAGAATACCACCCAAAATCAAAATGACATCTGTTCACCCCAGACTCAACCTCCCCTCCAGACAGAGTTCCAGTAACAGTGCTTCTTATGCAACCCGCCATCAAAGAGTTACACAGACTGGGTATAAAAAACATGGGTTGAATAACACCGCGGTTAGTTTGGCTGCTTGTATCCGTCAGCTGTGACATTTACTGTAAATGTAGAGTGGATGTTCTACACATCTGGGGCCAGGGGTCTCTGACTCGGCCCTGAATCACAGGTGAGCTGCTGCTGAGTCACACAATCCAGCAGAGTGTGTTTTCACTATCTGGATGTGTTTCCTCCTCTTCAATCGCTAACAGACTGTGAGTCGCTCATTCTTACTTTAGGAGTCACTTCTGCTGTTATTCTCGTTTTTTTCTCCTCCTGTCATTCCTCTCCTTTCTGTTGATTGATTGCTCCGTCGTGTACGTGTTGATTAGTTTTTTGTGTTTTGATGACAAAGGGATTTTCTATTGAGGCCATCAATCATGAACTACTTCTGTTTCTGCTAATATGACTGCTGCTATTGCTTCTGCAGCTACAAGGGCTACAATGTTATCCAAGTGATTAATCTATTTGTCACTCCATCAATTAATCTTTCAGTCTATAATAAACTGTCTGAAAACTGAGTAATCCTATAGCTTATTTTTTCACCTTTGTTTTTGTTCTTTTCATAACAGGCTGTAACATGCAGCTGTTACAGCACAGGTTAGAGTTCACTCGCTCTGTGCTCTGTCAGGATTTCCTTCTTTTGCCTTTTCTGAAGAAGTGACCTGAATAGCTGCATCGGCCGACAGGGAAACAGGCCTGCCTTGACAGATGCATGGAGACTGGACACACTTTTACCAACAGTGTTTTTCCTATTGATGCCTGGAGACATAAAGCAACAGGAGGGGGGGGGGGCTCCCTCTCTGCATGTCAGTCTCACACACATGGCCTTGCACTCTTGCGGTTGGTACACACAGCTACAAAAACAAAGCCCAAAGAAAGGAGAGAGTGTGTGTGTGTGTATTTGTGTGGATGTGTGTGTGTGTGTGTTCAAAAGGAGAAAATAAGGCAATAGGTAACCAAAGGAAATGAAGAATGTGTGCCCAAAAGTAAATCACCTTTTTCCATTGCCTGTGCAAGAGGATGTAAATGTGACAGAGGTGTAATGGTGGGAGGAAGTGGTTCTGCTGCTCTGTTACAGAGGCGAAAAGGTGTAACTATAAATGTCAGCATTTAAACGTTAGCAGTGCTATCAAGGCCAGCCTTCGATCCTCCCTGCAGGTAAACGTCCACATTCCTGTGCTAAATGTGGAGACGCATTTCTTCAGTAGAGATGCCAGTTCAACCTGACAAATCCAAAAAAAAAATGATCCAAAGAGTTTTTAGATCCAAAGACTGCCAAGATGTCATCCTTGCACTGTTCTTATTTACATCAAGGTAGTAGAGCAGGAAGAGAAGGCCCATTAACTGAAGCTACAGCCAGTGTGTGGCTAGTGTCCCGGCTAGTGGCAGGCGGTTGTGTTGCTGTTTGAGCATAACATTTGATTGGCAGCGAGAGCCGTCATATATAAACATGAATCATTTGACTAGTAATTCTGATGCAGATTAGTGAGGGTGATGTTCAACGGATTAGGTCGACTAAACATGCACACCCCTATTTTTAAGCTTCATTAGCCAAGTAGCCTTCGTTAGCTAAACTGCATCATTTTACTGTTATCCTGCAAGAAAGATGCAAACCATACTTTAAAAAGTCCATGGCCTTTAGTGCTGACAAAATTTGGAGACAAACACCTGCTGTCAGACAGTCTGCAGTGTTGTTCTGGGAAGAGGACCAAATAAAGGGGAGCAAAAGGAAACAGAGGAAAGCATGCTTTTTCTTTACGAGTGACCCTGCAGAACCTTCAGCCCAGGCGAAAAGAAAACAAGAACATCTATTTTTGACCCGAGTCAGGCCTGACAAACGACCCGGGCTTTCCAATTCCCTGCGACTTTGTTTCTTACGCTCCTGAGGGCTATTGTTTGACACTGACATTGGGCACAGAAAAAAAAAACAACAGAAGAAAAAAGCATAAAAAACCCAGCCTTTTCTTTAGGACACTCCGGCTCACCAGTTGCTGCTGAGGCCAATTTGCTCATGTGCAACCTCCGAGTGAATTCAAAGGAGCTCAGTGTTCGAGGAGGTGCTTTATACACTGAAAAAAAAAAACGGCATCTGAAAGAAGACTTGTCAAGATCAGTGAAGGGACTTAACCTTTTTTTTCCTCTCTCTCCCCTGCAGCCACAGCTTGTTGGGAGGGAAATTTGAGACAGTGTCGAGGCAAGGCTTGAGGAACTTTTTCTAAGATGATGTGATGCTGAAAAAGCTTCATCAAAGCACGTTAAGCTGTCCTGTTTAAATGTTGGCTCTATTAGCCTCCTTAATTACAGCAAATCTTCCAAGCGACAAAAAAATAAGGGGGAGCTCGGTAAATGAGACCCAGGGGTGAGGTACTTGGGTATCGGGTTACAAGAACCCAGCGGCAGACGACATTATTTATGATCCATTCCTAATGGATTTAGAGTGACAGCAGTTTCAGTCCACTGGCGGGGTCAAAGGCAGAGACAACAGAACACTAATGCCCACGACGATGACAGACAGCTTTGTAACTGACCCGTCTCGGGGGTTAGGGGTGGGCGGTGATGGAGGCTGAAGATTGGAAACGAAGTGAACAAGAGGCAAAGAAGGGTCAGGGGAAACGACGCAGAGAAACTTTTTCTTCTCCTGTAGGAGTGAGAGTGATGGAGAGGGATGTGTCTGGGAGGAGACAGCGAGCGTTTTTCCACTCTATTTGCCCCGTGTCTAGACCCAGAGAGTCAACGGGACAGTGCCTAATAGAAAGACCGGATAGTGCAGAGTGGGGACAGGGTTAGACAGAGTCCAAAAAATACTGATGAAAGGGCCGCACTGTGGAGGAGCTGAGGACACTGAACTCCTGTGATAGCCATCGAGAAAACTGTCTTAGCCTGAATCCATCTCCAAAGACTCTTTCACTGATGTGTAAGAAAAACCTAAAAAGATTAGTTTAAATGTGACACAAAACCAGTTTGGTACCATGGAATGGCTCAAAACAGAACAGGAATTCAAGTTCTGCAGCAAAACTGTTGCAAAAAGCATCATTTTAAGCTTTGGAGAGGGATCATAATAGCTACCATATTGTAAACAATCTCCCTCGCCCATCAAACAGGGCAATTATAAGTCATAAGACACGAGAAGAAAACCCCAAGCAGCTCCTTGTATCTTTCCCAGAGATAAATACATAAATTAAACATTCAATTTGGGTGCTGAGGATCAAAGTGTAGTGGGAGAGTGTTTGATGTAGGCCTGGACTGAAATGCGCATATTCAAAAAGGAAGAGCAGTCATTCGATGCTGATTAATGAACATCAACTTTTTGGCCCTGCGTTTGATAATCAGAGCCCGGTGATCAAAAGGACCTTTGGATGTGTTCAAGCTGCCACTGACTTCAATTTTTCTTTTTCTGCAGATCAGAGAGCAGGGCAAGGCATAAGAACTGCACAGGTTAAGGGTTCAAATCCCACTGAGGCATGCTGGATATAATGATATGAAGAATAAAAAAAAAAAGGGACCAATTTGAACTATTTTGATGCCAATTTGAAGGACATCCTTAACTGCTTCTTTTAGTGTCTAGAAATTACTCCTCCCTTTTGCCGTTGCAAAATGTATTGCCAGTGGTAAATCTTTTTTTTTTTTTTAAAGCATTGTCATCAAATCTCTGACAGGTGAAAAATTCAATGAAGAGAAAAATTACAAAAACACACCTGCAAAGGTAATTTCTCTTGTGACTCAGAGTCAGCAGAGTTGCCCGAAATAATGATTGATTTGTTTTCTCTTATTTGTGCGGTGACAAAAACCGCGAGTGTTGCACAGCTCCGACCTGACTCAGACTAAGCAATCTCACTTCACGCACCTCTGAATGCAGAGTGTACTGCAGCACATGCCAGCACACACTGACTGCACAGCCGAGGGGGTTTGGCGTGGTTGGAGATCGATTGTTTGTCTTGCAGAGAGTGCAAACGATAAAGAATGACTGTTACAGTGTTAGTGCAAGTGTAAAAACTGTCATGGAGGAGGAGTGTGTGTATTGCATTTTCATATCATTTCTGTCTGCAAACCATTTTTCAAATGAAAAAAAAATTAAAAGAATGCAAAATTCACAATTTACTGGAGTGTTTTTGCTATATCTGGTAGAAAACAGGAAATCTATAAAAGCCTCATCTTGTACATGCACTCTCAAGCACACACTTTATTCATCTAGAGAGCAATGAGAGAGGCTTTTAAACATCAATTTGCAGCACAGAGCACAATGTAAGACCTTGAGAAATCTGCAGATATAATCTACTGCACTGCAGAATCTTCATCTAAATGGGTTGCAAATTCATACAACATACATATTTGCACGATAAAAAGACCATTTTTTAAAGTCATATTTTAAAAAGGTCTTGAAACAGTTGAATCCTCAAACGTGGGTGTTAGATGGAGGTGAGAGATGAAGAGTCAAAAATGCAAAAGAGAAACATATGAAACCTTTGCTCCTAAAACACATCATTTAGTGGATTTGTGATTCATTTATGCACACATGGGCAAACCCAGACAAACCACGACTAACACTGCACCAATAAAAACTTTGGAGTTTGAAAAGTTCAGCCTTTACTCTCCTACTCAACTAATCTGTGTGTGCTTCCCTGAGCAAGACAAAATGCCTTTAAGTTGCATCTCTGTCAAATCATGTGGCTTGAAGTAAGACTGGCTTGAAAAGACTTTTACCTTACCTAGAGTGGTATTAAGATGGTCAATGTTAGCCAGATTAACAGATTAAATGCAGAAAACCTAAATCCTCTGAAAAACATCAGAAATCCAGGACTATTTAAATTCCAGAACAGCTCACTTTAGCATATAGTGTCAAAGCACCGTGCAAGTGGGAGAAGAATGGAGGGATGAGAAGGGGACAGACGGAGGTAGAGATAGGGAGAGAAAACAATGATTCCTTTATCAACACTCATCTAACCGGCCAGAGCGCAGGAGAGATGGTGATATTGAGTGTTAAGTATCTCGACAAGTGGTGCTACCTGCAGTGCATGATAAGTAGGTGCTGCTGCCACATCTGTAGAGGCATCCAATAAGGTCTGTTCTGCAGTAATGAGCTGTCTATAGAAGGAGTCTGCAGTTCAGTATCGGGGTGTATGGCTGATCAGCCGTTCTTTGATTGACAAGTAATCTCTGCAATATGATTTGCAGACAACAACAATAAGAACCACTGATTGAAGGTTTGAGGACAGCCACCTCAACATAACAGTATCAATTTCTACAATTCTACAATTCACTTAGCAGACGCTTTTATCCAAAGCGATGTACATCAGAGAGTAAGAAGAACACAAGCAAGGATCTAGAAAAAAGGGAACAATGTCAGTAAGAGCAAATGATCAGCTTTGAGTCTGATTGGACACACAGGTGCTGACAGGAAGTGACCAGAGGCAAAGCACAACATTGAGGGCAGTTCTTGAGAGCTCTAATCAGTATAGAAACCATCTTATAAGTCATTGTTATCAAACAAAAACCATCGTCATTACCATCATCATCATCAATAATATGGAGACCATCATCATTAAGTTAGTAGGTATTCATGAAAGAGCTGGGTCTTTAGCTTTTTCTTAAAGGTGCAGAGGGACTCTGCAGATCCAATGGAAATATCAAATACAACCCTTAAAATGTGTAAAGTGTTGGGTTCCTTTGAAGGGGGAACCTAACAGACTACTATGATACTAAATGTTCTTAAAATATACCGTAACTTCATATCCATGCTGTAGCAAAATGCTGCAAAACCCCCTTTGATCTCGTTCCATTACAAGAGCGGCTCCGTCTCCCTTCCTCTTCTGCTCTCAACATCCACTGCTGGCTGCTAATATCCTCCCTCTCTCACCCCTTATCTCACCCTTCTTCTTCTTTTACATCCACCTCTCTTACCATTTCTCACCATCCTCCTCATATTTTCACTTTCACCTCTCGATACACCTTCATTATTGTCCCCCATGCAGTAAAGTGATCCCAAAGCGATGCTTGTGAGGCGTAGCAGGAGGAAGGGAGGGAGAGAAAGTCTAGCCTTGCCTATGAGACAGAGTGAGATGATGAGAGAATCAGGTGCTTTGTCTGGATGACATAATATGAGTGAATAAGCAAAGGAGTCACAGCCGGGTCCTGGCCTTATACAATCCTCTGCCTCTCTCTCTGCATTTTGCTTGGTCGCTTTGTCTTTTCCTTCTTGTCATTCTCTATTAAACCATCCCTCTCTCTCTCTTCTTCATAATCAACCTTCATTCTTCATTTTGCCAGCTTCTCTTTGCCTCTTCTTTTGTTGCAGCACTCAGGCTAAAGTGAAAAAAGGAACTCATTCTTGTTGGGAGGTTCGCTTTCAGCACCTCAGAAAATCAACAATAACTCAACAGGAGGGGGGATTTCTGGGTGTGTTTCTGATTTACCTCACCATTATAATGCAGCCGTCCCACAGGCTATATGCAAACTGAGGCTTCTGGGAACAGTTAACAATTCCTTTAATTCACGGGTGGATTCTCAATCGGGACCCTGGGCTCCCCTCGCTGCAGCTGTCGAACTGACGTTTAAATATACAGTATAACTTATACCATTTCTTGGAGGCTATAATCTAAAATGCTTTTCCGTATGGAAGGTGGGGATCCAAACCCCCTCCCAACCCCGTAAATCAGCGAGTGGTTTTGATTTCTCAAAATGAAAACCACCTTTCACATAAATCCCTGGCCTTGCTCAGTTTGTTTTCAGGAGCGAGATGGAATATGAGAGCTGATGAAAAGCCACGATTACAGCTGAATCTTAGCAGGTCTATTAGTGTGACGTTGTGTTTACAGACGTGCTGTAAACGGCTTAAGCTCCACTTGTGTGGATGAAAAATATTGTCTTCTATCCATCTGCCATCTCTTTCATTTCCCATCCAGTCCCAGTCTCTCCGTTCATCCAGTCCTGGAAGACGGCTGTTCAAAGATCAGTCTGTTTCTACTCGACATTTCTGCCTGTTAAAATATTTTTGTTCTTCTAATTGGTATAAGGCAGGGGTTCCCAAACTTTTCAGCCCACGACCCCCAATATAACGGCGCTAGAGACGGGGGACCCCCAATTGTACCTGGAGGTGGTTAAAACATTTAAAGCACCTCACAATAGCCCAAATATCGTCATATTATTTTTGAAATGTATTGTAAGAAAAGCTAGAAGCCGAAACAGACGTGTTCTCTTGAACTACTTTTTTTGTATACATTTTCACAATATTGGAAAAATTAACCATTTTCCGTTTTTCTATGTTTTTGTAAGGAATCTCATGACCCCCCTGACAGTGTCTCGCGACCCCCACTTTGGGACCCACTGGTCTAAGGGATCAAGCTCATTTTGAGGGCACTGCATGTCTTTTCTTCCTGCTTTAATAAAGGTTAAAAAAAAACAAGAAAGTCCCCCTCCTCACTGCAGCACAATGTGTCTGTGGCTTTGCAATGGTGGGTTGAAATGGGACTGTGTGTGTAAGCGTGTGTGTGTGTGACCAGTGTCTGGCTTCTCAGCAGTTAATCCCAACAGCCATGGTGTGTGTGCCAGTCACTTTCAATTTAAAGCGAGCAGCTTCATGCACTTTATACTGGCAGGCATCATAGCAGACTGTGTTATATTAATGCGTAATATTCATGGCAAAATCAATGCAATTTCATAACGTTCAGTGAGTGTGGGGGCCACGATGGATTAAAGCACATTGGAGTGTCACATCTGTTTAAAAGGTTCTTTTCATTATATTTCCTCTAATTTGTACTCTTCAAACTAAATATCTGGAGTTTTAAGAGCTGGACCTCTTTTATGAGGTTTTTTTTTGTCCTTGTCCTTCTGTTCTTCTCTGCGCCTTTTCCATACCATCCATCATCCACTGAGGTCACCGCAACCTTTCGACTGAAATATTTTTGGCATCACAGAGAAAAATAAAATAAAATCACCAGGGCAAATACTGGCCTGGCTTTGATGGGTATAAGAAACGAAGGAAAAAAATCTGCTTTTTGCAAAAACTGTGATGATTTTTTCTTTGAAAGAAAGTGGGCAACCCCCTAATTATCGCTGAAACCCAACGTTTTCCACATGGCTTTGAGGTCACGTGACGTCAAGTCGTGTCTCTTTTTAAAATGAGACTAAATCCTCAAAAAAACCAAAAAAAAACAGTGAGTCATTTTCACCAATAAAAAGTGCTATCCGAGGGAAGGCTTTGTAAACGATACGCTCCGCTCAGCTCAGATGGAGGGTTTTTGAATATGTGGGCCCCTGAAACCTAAGACCCCAGGCCACTTGGTTTTTGTGGTGCGTGTGAGTAATTCATCCCCCCAACAGCCAGAAAGTGATATTTTTTTCAGCCACGGGGGAATTGATTTCATCACCACAAACCTCAGCTAACTAGCCTAATATGAGTGGTGGAAGAAGTGCTCAGACCCTTGAAGTTGAAGTACTGGTGCATTGGTGTAGAAATACTCTAACAGTATATAATTTATCTGTTGAATCCAGAGCAATGTAAAGGTTTTTCAGTAAAGTACAGAAACATTAACAATGCCGCTAAGTTTATTCTAAGTGCAGAAAAAGTAACCTTTAAATTTGAGAGAAATAGAGGTTTAAGCTAGGTACAAACACACAGCAACATCTAAGTCCGGTAAATTAGAAAATATCCTCCACTACATTTCACAACTGAGTAAAAAGGATATTCTAAAAAAGGGAGAGTTGAGGAGACTGATGTGAAAAAATGGAGTGTTACACCAAATAAAGCAATGTGTCTTTAAAAGGCTGCTCCCACATCAGTTTGTAAAGACAAACAGGGAATGCAGCCAGCTCGTGCATTAGCACTCTCACACGCTCCACACTGCTGAGCTTTCATTTTCAAATGGGCTCCCTTCCCTTTTGTTATTTTTCAAACGGGTCAGCGGCTCTGATTGAAGTGGAATTGGATCCACGTGGTCCTTATCTGGTGACTGGTTCCCCTGCTGGAAGCGACATCTGGCAGGCTTGGTTTTAACCTTGGATGCCCTTTTTCATTCTAGTCCTCCAGTCGGAAACAAAACGTATGGCGTCACGGCTGTTCCAATATTGATAACTCTTCAGATCCTTATGTCTATGCCAACATTTCTGCTACCTATCACGTCTATTTCTACCATATTTGTTACAGTAATGGGAAAGGTACTGTACGTCAATTTGCCTTAAAAAAACAGGGCTACATTTGTTGCTTTCAATGCATCAGGTACATAGTACCGATATGAATGCATGCTTCAGCACTTCTCAAGCTACATTCATCTAAGGTGCATGCAGCATGTGCTACATTTCTCAGCATTCCTCTGGAAAATGAGACGTCCAGGAATGTGTGTCACCCCCCAGCTCCTACAATATCTAACCAGCGGTGGAGGTAGCTCCCACAGCCACAGCGACCTCAGACTGGTGAGGTAAACACCAACTGACCTTTGGTAAACAAATCCAGCTATTTGATGATCACAAGGCTTGGCAGTGCTGTGCTTATCTCAAGAACCTGTCCCTTTGAAAACACATGGACAAACTCTCCTAGTATCTGAGGCAAAATTGCATGAACAGACTTCTAGAACTGCACTTTTAGCGATGGGTTTGGATGGCTATACGCACTTAGGACAGATTTCTGGAGAGCTTAAAGTCTTTCTATGTGATTTTTCACACTTAAATATAATATAAATCAAGTATATCGTCTGAAAATAACTCTGTGAGTCATGACTGTCTACAATGGGTGTAACACCCGAGTCCCACTGTCTGTGATGTTTTCAGAGTTTTCAGAGTCCTATCTTCACTTTGTTTACATCGTTGGGACGGCCGGCTGACTCCTCCCCTCGTGTATAAAAGTTGTTTAATTGAGGGACTAGAGAAAATAAGAATAACATACTGTACTCACTGTTTAACTGTGTTTCTAGATCACGCTCATTTCAGGTAAATTTACATGCAGTGTGAAGATACGAGCATAAGAAAGATAGCTAGCATTAGCATGCTAACACAACAATGCACCGCGAGTTGTTTTGGTTTCATGCTGGTGCTCAAGGGCGACATCTGCTGGATCAAAAAAACACATATAAAGCCTTTAACATACCAAAAACACTCCTTTTATTGGGTTGTGCTTTGCCTCTGGTCACTTCCTGTCAGCACTGTGTGTCCAATCAGACTCAAAGCTGATCGTTTGCTCTTACTGACATTGTTCCTTTTTTTCTAGATCCTTGCTTGTGTTGTTCTTACTCTCTGATGTACGTCGCTTTGGATAAAAGAGTCTGCTAAGTGAATTGTAGAATTGTAGAATACCATTCATGGTTTTATCAGAAACAATTATTGAGAATTTAGTATAAACATCTAAAACAGTTTAGCCACACAGTCATATTGGCAACCATAAATCTCTTGTCGTTTAAGCACAATTTGCCTTCTAACAGAACACAGCACATACTGGGAATTCCTGTTTTTTTTATCCGTAAATAAATTCGATTAAGCTTCATTTTTCCACCATTTGTTGCACCATTCCTCACCTTGAATCAGCTGTCTGATTTACCACAGCTCAAGCTCCCCATCTATCTCTACACGGTGTAGCTGTCAGCCTGAGGTTTGTCAGACAGTATTCCTGAAAGCTCCCTTGAGCTGCGCCTGTGTGCAGTCCTCAGAGGTTGACCTTTTGGCCCCAACTATTTGTCAGACAAACAAGTAGTAAAGCATTTCTGGGACTGGACTGGAAAGGTACCTCACCTTACCCTGAGCCCTGGAGGAATGTGGTCGGCCAGCATGTTGGGAAGGTTGTGCCACAGTGAGGCACATCAAAAGCCGATATGGTTAATTACTCCTGTGACGCCCTGAGAGTGCTGGGGTTTTTACAACAGGGTCTTTTTTAGAAGCTAATGTGGGAACTTACAGTCAATGTCTGTTAGTATTCCTCACAAGAACAAAATTAATTGCAACTAAAGCGGACGTGTGAAAATTACATCGGTAACAAATCACGAGGAATAAAAAGTAGAGACAGTGAAAAAGAGAGGGGATTTTTCTACAAACTGCTGCAGTTTTCCCGAGGCTCCTGCTTTCTATTTCATCCATGCCTACTTGTTTTCCCTCATTTGAAAGGCAATTTACCTCCAGTGGCACAAAATGACTGTAAAATATATCTGCCGGGAGCTAAGGGGACACTTAATCGATACCAATGACTCTGTGATTTAGAAGCAGAGAAAGAGTTGGGAGGAGAGTGTTGTGTCTGTGAATATCAGTGACTGCTAGTCAGATTCAACTCAATGTTAAATCCAAATCTACAGCTTGTCAGCTTTCCTAGCTCAATCTCTGCATTGCATGGGTTGTTCAAGGCTATTCAGGTAACAAGAAAACAAGGACTGACTACGGTTTAGGAGGAAGAGGAGCAAAGGAAATAGTCTAAGAAAATACAAAGGGGGATTTGATGAAAGGTACTGTGAGGAGTTTCAAACTGCTTATGAAACAGACCTAAATTAATATCAGTGGCTCTTTATGATCTAAAAATGCTTTTGAGACAATCATCAGAAAGATTGATTACTTCTATGTAGTTATTTTTGATGCTTGGAACTTCTGCCGCGGGGTAGGTGTACAAAATACAAAGTGACAGTTTCCACGGGCAAATATTCACAGTAAGTGAGCCGTCTCACTGTAAAAAGACGACGGGATGAGATTTTTTGTCAAAAAACTTGAGAAGGACAATATCAGCAAAGAGATAAGAGGTATGGGACTGTCCACACGGGGGCGCTAAAATCTACATAAATCAAAGGCGCTTGATATGCCTTAGGGAAGATACACAACAAAGGCCCTCTTGACCGTGCTTCAGTCTTTTGAGTAGTTTGAAATGTGTGGAATCATTTCAGAAGAATAATTGGTAGGGATGTATATGGCTAATGAAGTGGTACGTTTCAAGGGTCATTTTGTGACAAATGAAATCGTTGAAATAGATTTCATAGGATAAGAGGTTTTTCAGTCACTGCCACTGAAACACATCAAACTGTCTG
Organism: Labrus mixtus; assembly: GCF_963584025.1. Lineage (NCBI taxonomy): Eukaryota > Metazoa > Chordata > Actinopteri > Labriformes > Labridae > Labrus > Labrus mixtus. Next base: position 4,172,039 of record NC_083633.1, on the reverse strand, counting down.
ATCCATTAGGTAATGCAGTGTTACCTTTAACAAGAGACCTATCAGGGATTTATTAATTTATGGACAACTTGAGCAACCTCGATTCCTTGAAGTACCTTACCCTCTACCCATTTAAGAAGATGTATTTTGGTGTAAAGCATTCTGGATATAAAAATCACTCTTCTCTGGGTGTGTCATGAGAATCAAACCACCAGCGAGAGGATACAGCCTCTTTGGGAAAAGCAGAACCTCGTGTCTGCATATGACTGACGGGAGCCAGTAAACAAGACGCCGTGACGCTGGTAAACACAATTAGCATGCCATGAAAGATGAATGGCATGTCTGTGTAATTGTCAAAGGGAATTATGTGCTATAGTACAAGCTGGAGAAATGTCATCTCTGCAGAGGAAAACGCTGTCAAACAACTAATGATTTGACAGTATTCATCCTGTTTTCTTGCATAATAAACAAAGCAGAAGCAAGGTTAAGCCCGTTAGTTACACATCATTAGCCTCTGTATCATGTTACATCGACACTAATGCTCCCAGACTAATCTCCTTTCCTCCAATGTCACTGATAAGCCCTCTCGATCGCGTATCTCTTTATCGGGACTGTGTAACAGAATCAAACATTTGCCTCTGATACCCTCTCATTATGATATCAAAGTCTTATTAAAGGTCGTTTATCTCTTCCGAACCAGACCCGGCTAATTGAATCCAGAGCTAGATAGCAATCTAGTTAAGTGTGTCAGTGGATTAGTAGAGCCTGTCACCACGGTAACCCTGAAGGAGGAGGAGGATGGGGGGGGGGGGGGTTGTTTTTATTCCATTGAGAAGCTTTCAAATCCTGCTCTATTCTCTGTATTTTTCCCCCCTGATTTGTCCATCTCTCCTTTTGTTTGCATGTCTCAGATTGTTTTCCTTCCCTATTATTCGGTCCTTCATTCTGGATCGGATGATGTGAAAAGCAAAGCATCCGCCTTCTACCGTGGAGGTTTGCTGGCAGCCTCGGTTTGCCAAAAGAAATGTGGGGAGAGTAACTTTGACACAAAGTCGTGTGGCCGGCTGGGATCAGGACCTTGAGAAATCAAGCTGCTGCGGTGAGACGCAACACCACCACTCGCAGGCGTCGCTGATCTCGGGGCGAGGCAACACCAATGTATGGTCAGAGGGATTGTCAATGTGAAATGCCCATTGAGGAAATAATGCAGGATCCATGCCCTCATTGGTTGTTGGTGATAGTGTGTAAAGGACTCTTTGGCTTTTTGACTTTCTGTTAATGGCTTGAATGTGTTCCACAACTATCTCAGAACTTATTTCTCATACTTCTAAGATATCAGGCAATTTTCTTTTTGATGTAAAAGGCAAAAAGATTATTTTGTGCAACACATGATGTTTAATTTGAAAAACCATAATCTCAGGATCTGGAGGACATGTTGAGCCATTGTTGTGTTTGTGCAAACCACATTGCAGAAACAATTAGAATATTGCATTTGGACGGTTGGTTGAATATGGTTTTCTGGCTGATCGGGCTGAGCCACAACTCCCCTAAAAGACTCTGCAAATCATTAAAGACTGTGTTCTCTGCCAGTCCTCCCTCTTTCCCAACATTTCCTTTCTCATGAACTCCGACAGTGTCAACTCCTGCTTCTCCCGGGGGCATCTTCCCCTTTCTGCCTCCTCCTCCTTTCTCTTGTTAGAAATTGGCTTTTGCATACTTGGAGACTCGCAGAACAGTTGCAACACAGGAACTCCTGCTGGCTGAGACAATCCTTTCTGGATTTCCTCTTAGTGCTAGTGAGAGTTTGATGGTGGAAGTCCATCTTGGGAATGAGCTTAACGGCTAAATCTTGAGGCCCAGAGGGGGGCGGAAAGATAAGGAGGATCAGTTAAAGGCTTATTTCCAGTAGTTAGCCTACATGAGATTCTAATGCAACAAGATGAAACCGTGTATCAAAGATACCCAATTAGTGTTTTTTCTCTTTTTAAACTAAAGAGCAAAACTTTGTTTGCATATTCAGCCAAACAAATGTGTAGCAATGGTCTTCAGTGTTTCATCTTTTAATGCTATCTTACCTCAGCTGCTGTTTTTTTAGCAACCAGGTGTAAAACCTGTCTTAACTTTGATAAGCAGGCGACAATGAGCCTGGTTTGGCTCAGCACTGAACTGGATACAAGCATGTAAAATACATGAAAAGGCTACGGTTAGGGGGTGATCTGAAACAAGCCAGGCAGGGCTGGAGGGTCTCCAAACAGATGCTACTGTGCTGCTAACCCCACAGGAGGCTGTAGGCAACCAGATAGAGTGTGTGTGACTTTGTGTGTGTGTGTGTGTGTGTGTGTGTGTGTGGTGGGGGCCGTTGGGGAGGTTTTTACAGTTATTGTATTATCTTATCGTCTTGGGAACCGGTCCTGATCTGCTGCTTCCTCCTAAGAGGGAAGAGAGGGGACAGAGTTGGAGAGATAAATGAAACTGAGTCAAGACGACTGTGTGTGTGTGTGTGTGCGCTTGCATGTGTGTGTATAGGCACAGTGGACTCATGTCTTTAGAGAAATAGACAAGTGAAATGTCTCATGTTAATATATTATCCTTTTTAGCACGAGTCTTTGAAAATGGGAATCCTCCGCTGACTTTAACAGTCGAGAGAACATGAAGAGATAACATGGAAATATCAGCTGCAAGACAGGGTACTGACATGCTACAAGTATTCTAATCTGGTGTGTGTGCAACAAGTGAAGGCAGGTACAGCTGTGCTGCCAGTCTTACACACTTTGTCTACAGTGACATCAAGATTCATTTGAAATAAGATGTAAAGTTCTCAACAACACTAGAGGCTCTGTGAGGCACAGAGATGCCACCATGCCAAGCTCCCTGCAGTCAGCCTGCCTTTGCTCTTTGGAAGAACTGTTGTTTCTGAAAACACCAAAGCCTGCTTCTACGTGGTTGGTCAACACATACTAAGAACGGAAACCAGGAGACTTCCCCTACTGAAATCCAGAGTTCAGATTAGAAATCTGTACAAACCATATACTGTATAAAACATGGAGGTATAGTCTCATTGACGTCACCCATTGGTAACTGAAGGGACATTTTTGTTGGGGGGGAGGGGACAGATGGCAGTCACCATAATGAAAATGCTCTCTCATCCTCCCTTTTGGTCAACATATAGACAAAGAGGTGGAGTTAAGCTATCTGACAAACAGCTCCAACCTGCAGTCAGATCAGTTACGACCCTAATTAAACAAAACTTCATCAAAAAGTACGAGTTGTAAAAAAAAATCAATTCCACTACAGTGTGTGCCGATGAAGACATGAACCACAAAGTACTTTTTTTGTACCAGGATGTAAACATGTTTACTTCTGCTGTCGATATGAACATTTTTGGACTGGTGTGTACATGACGTCCGGGTCACTACATTGATTAACATTCATATAAGACAACACACACATATCAGTCCGGTTCAAAGTGTTGGACCACCTTACAGATCAACATTGGCATCCCTGAGTGTGCTAAATATTATGAAAGCAGCCAGAAACCTTTCACACTGTTTGAAGACTGTGTTACTCTTCTGATGGTTCCACTCAAGTCTCTTTTATACAGAAGTTGAAATAATGCAGATATGAGGAGGAGATGTAGAAAGATCAGGCCTGCAATGTGTTACAAGTGAGGAATGTATTCATAAAACACGCACGCACGCACGCACGCACACGCACACACACACACACACACACACACACACACACACACACACACACACACACACACACACACACACACACACACACACACACACACACACTCAGACACTACAAAGCGAGGAGGCCTGCATTGAGGTTGTACGAGGCGTCAGAAGTGGATTGACGGGTATGGATGGCTCAGTCATTGTTGGAGGGCTTCTTGTCGAGCGCACAGGTGCGACTCTGAGGAACAAAAAAGCCGACCACTTGAGGAGACTTCAGAGGGGGAGGCTCGGAGGGGAATGTCAACATCAGGACACACGCATAAAAGTGATAGCCACAAACGTTACGCTCGCTTTGAGCTTTTCTTTGAGTTCTTTGGCTGCAAGCGAACTCGCACTGCAACGACGACGACTCCAAGTGTCGGGATTGTCTTTGAGTTGTGTCTTAGTTTGTCTTCGAGGGAAACACAAAAACACACACACGTACAAAAATGCAATAAATCCAAGTGACACGGTTGTCTGTGTGTGTGGAATATCTTATTTCACTTTTAAGCGCACACACAGCTTCAAACTGCTGTGTTTCCCTCTGTGGCATATCTTATTCCACTGAGTTGTCTGAGAGGTGTGTGATTGTGTTTCATCTGCAGTCATACAGGCACGTATACGCTCACATGCACACAAACGCCAAGAGACTTCAGCTGTCTTTGAGATGCACCTCCAGAAAATAAAAAGGCAAAAGAAATATATATATATATATATATATATATATTGGAGAGTTCTAGGACGAGAATGGCGGCCTGTAAACTCTGCGAGCTTCACAGTGTCACTTCAGACGGAGATGTTAGACAGCTCTCTGTCACACTGAAGCTCTAGGGGAAAGATATTGATGACATCAGCACACACAAAAACACACATAGAGAATGCCTACCAATAATACAGTTATCTATCTATACTTTTCAGCTTTGAGATGTAGTTCCACTTCTTTCCACTTTCTGAATTGTATGAAAAGTGGAATGAAAGCAGAATGAAGACTTCCGCTTGTGTGGAATGAGTCGTCTACATTTTGCGTATTTGAATGTGTCTACACAGCCGTACAGTAGTGGTTTACTTTTCTTCCTTCATCTCTTCCTCCTCTGATAACAGAGTGAGTTACAAGGTTATCTCCCAGCCCCTTTTCTTTTCAGCCAGATCTACTTAAAAAGATAGTGTAGAGGAAGAATGCACACTTCTTAGTCTTGCCTGCGTTCTCTGTGAGTCCACACAGACAACAGGCCAGACGAGGTCCTCCAAGCCAGGCGAGCTGCTCCTGTTGCTTCCTGCTGGGACGGGCCTCGACCTCGCAACATCAAAGCAAAGCTGAGCTACTGTTTCGCAGGGGAACAGCCACTGAGGCGAAACCACCAGCTCCACACACACACACACACACACACACACACACACACACACACACACACACACACACACACACACACACACACACACACACACACACACACACACACACACACACACACACACACACACACACACACACACACACACACACACACACCACCAGCTGTGCTCCACCAGCATATCTTCATTGTTCAGTGGTGTTGGTAGCGGATGAAGGCAGTGGGAGTCACGCTCCTTTCCGCGAGATGACAGAGCAGCGCTATCGGCAGCAAAGACCCCGGAAAAAGTTCTACTTTAAGGTTATGAAACTTCATAAAAGGTAACACAGCTTGGTCTCAAAGAAAGACTCTCTTATTTTAATGTTGTTGTTTTCTTATCTGGAATAAGCACATTGTTTCCCTTTTCCAACTGGACAACGAATAGTCTGATAGAGCGAGTCCAATTATTTTACAAAGCACACATTTTAGCCAGATGTAGGAAGTTTTTCCAAGTGCTGTTAGCATATCAAAATCACACCAGACTCTTTTGGTATGAAATTCTGTGAGCAACTTCATAACAAGCAATTGAAAGTATAGGACTGAGAAAGGCTTTTTTTACATCGGAGAACAGTCATGTGGAGAGGGGACGGCAGTAGCTCAGTCTGTAAGGACTTGGTTTGGGAACCAGTTCAAGTCACCGACGTGGACCGAAACATGGAAGTTGGACTTGTAGCTGGAGAGGTGCCAGGGCACTTCCCGAGCCGAGGTGCCCTTGAGCAAGGCACCGAACCCCCAACTGCTCTGGTGCGCTCTCTGTGTAGCAGTGTGTAGCAGCCCCTCTCTGACATCTCCCCACTAATGCATGTCCACAGGTCCTGTTTGTGCATGTATGATTCAGGCCTATATGTGTGAGAAGCATGTCTCTAAAATAACAGAGTGTAAAACCAGGATTCACCTCAGGGATGAATACAGTATGTAACATTTAAAAAGTAGAATCAATCACAAATGTTATAGAAAGAAAAGTAAGTGTTTAAACAAAAGAAGGGACAGAAGGCCAATGACCTTTTTTCTCTTCCTTATTAGAGAAACCAGCAGAGGAAGACATGAGATATGGAGAGTGCATTTCCACAGAAGGGAAAACATGACAGCACTATATTAAACAGGAGTCACGCAGTAACTTAAAACTAAATAGGCTGCTATTATCATGATGAAATGCTGAGTGGGCATGAAGAATCCCATAAGCTTCAGCTAATATCAACCACCAAACATACTGAGAGAGCTTGATTTTACATTTTCATCCCTCACTGAGACAGTTTCAGGGAGTGTTAAGTTGCTGTCGTGACGCTGACCAGAGAGGGTTTTAGGGAGGAAGAAAAACTCAATTTCACCATTCGTCTTTTAAGACCATTTGGTCCATTAAGTATAAAATGGAAATGGTCTTAAAGGGTTTTGAAACAACTTGATTTAGAATGAGTACATAAGTACATAAAGAAGCCATAACTTCAAATTAAATAACCAGTGTCCCAATGGACCAGTCAGGGTTATTTTTCCCAGTTACACTGAATTATGCCTCCATCTCTTTTTGGCTTCTCCCTACAGTCAGTCCATATTCCCTTTCTTAGCGATAATGCCCTTTTCCTACTACGTTGACCCAATACTTTGTACTTTCGGCTATCATTTCTATAAGGAATGATCACACTGTACACATTACTGAACTCTGGGGACATGGCAATGCTAGAATAGAATCCATTTGGGCAAGAAACATCCAAACCATTTCAAATGTATGAATATGAACAGCTCATGGCACAGGGAATCCAAAGAAGCAAAGCTACAGTATTCAGCACCAGGATGTCAGTACATATTGATGTTGCTTCATAAGATCCAATTGGATAACTAATCATTTTAACAGAAAAATAAAAACTGTTATTTTTCTGTTGTTTTTTCTGCCTTTGTTTTAAGCTCCATTTAAGTTGGTTGGAGATCTTTTCTTTTTTTGATGTCTTATGGCGACGTCAGCCTGTTCTAAGATTTCAACAACTGACCTGGTGATTCAAAAGTTGAAGCAGTTGTCGGTCACTTTCTGTATGCACTGCACTTCATTAATAGTTCACATATTCAAAGCCAATTTGGACCCATTTGCTGGAATTTCACTGGATAATGGTTACTGCTCTCACCATCCAGCGAGCAGGGAGAGTGTTTCATTATCTTAATCAAGGTTATTATTATTTTTACAACAGACCCTAGCCAAGTACACCCTTTCATGTTGATCACATACTATATTAGACAGGGCTTACTGGAACCTTGAAAGAGTCGCTAAACAGAAACATCAGAGTATTGAGCCTCGATCTTTGAAAACTGAGGCTTTGAAAACGTGTTGAACATTTCTAAGATGACACACTCAAGATAACGCATTTAGTAAGATATAATAAAAACAGTTGCATAGAGAGTTGTTGCATTATTAGTGTATTGGACAACTTATAAAGAGAGACCCGAGTTCAACAACTTGTGTTACTTCTGAATGAGATGCAGTTATTTCATGTGAAAAAGGCTAAAAGTTGACCCCCCAACCTGCTCTCCCAGACTTTGAAGCAAAGTTGAAGCCAATACAAATACTCAACAGCAGAAGTATGTTCCCTGTGTGATTCCTTGATTTGCACAAAAAGTCCACAGCATTATGTGTGTGTGTGAACTTTCATATTTTGCATGCTAATGCTAATGTTTTATTGCAATACAACCAGCTTTTTATCCTCCATCTGTTCTTGTCAGGTCATGTTTGTACGGCAGTTTGTCATTTTGTTTTTTACTTTCTGCTTTGTATCAAATCAGATCTGTAAACTGATGCTCCTCATTGAGAACTGAACTGAACTGTGAAATTAATCAGACCAGGTCCGGGAGCCAAGTTTAAACTTGATTTCTCTCCATGTAAAATATCTGCTCACTGGCAAAGCCCCCTTACATTCCCACTATAAAAACTGACCACTGAAACAATTATGACCGCATCTAAATTAGCCCCAACTGCACCCTCCCTGAAAACACAATCCATCAAAAACTGCGAGGGAGAGCTGCGGTCTGCATTCTCTCAATGCTTAATGAAATGCCTGGATACAGTATGAAACAGATCCAGCGTCTCAGAGAAAAACTAGAGGAGGCTATCAAGCAGGGGCCACTTCGCTTACACAACCCCCCCCCCCCCCCCCCCCCCCCCCCCACATCAGTGGTGTTTTCTCCAAATACTCCAATTTAAATTACACAAATCAATTCCATGTTACTTCACAGCCGGCCTATGGAAATCTCCATCTGCATTTTTGTACCTCCTGCAAACTCAAAGACGGTCTGAATATGTGCCTTGTGATATAAGATCAGAAGTCAGTCATTACTGTTGCTGTTTATGAAACTAGTAGGTAAGAAAAGCGCCTCTGGCTGTTGACGAAGTTCTTTAAGGTGACGGGTTTTCTAACATAACTCGTCAATAAAGTTGCATAATACAGATGAAACCTGTGTCTGCAAGCATCAGCCTTTCTGAAGTGCTCTTGAAATGGCACTGAATGTTTATCAGAAGCTCAGGAGTTAGTACTGTTTAGAGTTCCTCGAGATTGAATCCAGTTCATTTGCTTTTTAGCAGCACTATTCTTGTTTATTTCATGGTGTATCATGGCTTCAGAATCATCTTTTACATTAAGATAACACACTATGTAGATTTATAAAGATCTAATTGGTGGACCAACTGGCCACTAAAGTTCATGCATATATGCTGATATTGGTAGCCGGAAGCAAAACAGCTTCTGTTCTGAAGCGTTCAAGGTCCATTTGAGGGCCGTGACTGCACGCTATTTCCTTCTCCTAAAACTTGGAGAGGAGAATCCAGGAGAAATCCTGCTGAGCGTCATCTGTTTTAAGGTAGAAGTAAATGGGATTCCGACAAAATCTACATGTTGAGCTTTTGTGTTTACAGCATATGTGGAGTTTTGGGGCATGAAGCCAATCCTAAGCGGACCACCCCTGCATCTTCCTCTCTCTATTGTTCAGGCTGCCTCTCCTGCTTTCTGGCTACTTCTTCTACACTGTACTGGTTCTTTTTCCCCTTCCATTCAATGTTTAATCCTCTGAATTGAGCATGGCCTTAAGGCGGCTAATGTTCCATGTATCTGCCTTCCCTCACGCACAGTGTCTTGTCTTCTTTGAATCATTGGGTCGTAATGTTGGAAATTCTGACTTCCTAAAATGAATAATTCATTGAAGCAAGGCTAAAAGAGATGATTCTAAAGCTGCATTCCTGATTTTCTGTCCAGTCGAGCTAGCCGATAATCCTAAATATCATTGGCATAACGTTTTAGCGGTGGAGTCGGTTAAATAAGTTCTTACAGGCATCTTTGTTTCCCTGCTCAAATTTCTGAATTGGTCAAACAGAACATACAGAAGTTGCAATTATAAGTTATGAGCGGATAATTTCCAGCTTCTGTCTCAATACAAACGGCAACAAGACACAAAGCAGAGTCTTCTCGAACAGTGGCTGGTGGTCAGTCTTACGGACAGACACAGGAGAGATAACTTCCAGATAACATGTGCAGTGTTTACCAGGCTGCATACAGGGGTATGGGATTCCCCACAGCTGACCGGTGTAAACAATCCCTATCAGCACTGACCCTTGCCTGTTGGTGCACAGAGCAGGAGACCACCCTTGAGTGTTTTATGATCCTCTGGACATTTTAAGTTCCAGACGTTTGGGAAAAGCCAAATGCCAAATGTTTTGTGTGTTTGTCTCTCTGGCGTAAGAGATAAATTCAAAGAAACATTGCTGAAAGAGAGAGAGACACTGAAGGTTTGCGATTTATGACACAACATGTCGCACCATAAAAAAGAGCCTCCTGGGCGTTGAGTGCTTGCAGTGGGTTGTGAGGAAGATTGGACCTAACTCTGGGTTCTTAAAGCTTTTATTTATCTAGAGAAGGTTGACATAGCATGCATTGCGTTTGCAGCAGTGCCTTAATGTTCCACACTTTCGCGTCTGGAAATCTTCATCTGTTGGCTGCCACACAGCTCGGGCTGAGGACTTGGAGGTCTGATGCCTTGCTTAAGGGCACTCGGGAGCTTTATGATTCAAATTCTCCATCGCAGATTGAAACCACACTGCCTCTGACCTCTGGATTGCTTTTTTTCTCAAAGCTTCAACGATTGAATAAAGGGCTAGCAGTGGAAAGAGTGCATGTGTGGTGATGGTGGAAAATAAAGGTAGAGTTGAGGGCAAACAGAAAAAAGTGAGAAAAAGGAAAAATCGGGTATTTCACAGAAGAACATTTATGTTTAAAGATAAAGAGGAAGGTGCTGATTGGCTGCCAGTGCAAAAAAATTAAAGAAACACAAACTCCTGACTGCCTCTGAGCTAGTATAATTCATCAAGAACCTGCAAAAGGTATTGATACAGAGGATTGTGCAAACAGTTGACTTTATGCAATTTTCCAGTGGGGACAGATCCAGGCATGCTGCTTTATGGAGAGCTTCATGGGAAGCCTGTGTAGTCCTCACACTAGAGGGGCATAATTCCACATGTCAAATGGCATCAATGAATATGTTAAAATATTTTAACAGGTTTTCCCTAATTACAGCCCTCCTGACCTCTGGATGTGATACTGCTTCGGGGCCAACCACTTCAGGCTCGTGTTTAAACAACCGCAAATGTAATTCCTCCCATTAGGTGCCCAATTTCGCCCAAGACGTTATTATACGGTGCACCACTTGACATGGATGGCAGTGCTCACCAGTTCTGCTGCCACCTCCAAGGCAAACATACTTTTCCCTAGTGCGGCTAATATTCCAGCCCCAAACATTAGCTTGAGTGTCTTGTGCTGAGGACAGACAAAGTGCAGCCACTAAGTAAGCTAGCTGCTGTCTCAGCTGGGTTCTGGGCTTGGCAGATTCGAGTAGAGCAGTGGAAAATGTACCCATAATCCCATCTAATGGTACTTAAACCGATTTAAACCCCTCCTTCTGACACACCGACTATCAGAAGACAAAATGACTTATTCTAAGTTAATGGTCCCTCTTTTCTCTCTTCATGATGGTGACAGCTACAACAAGTGCCAACATGTGTCACCATGGTCGAGCTTTGATTGTACAATACTCCTCAAACTAAGGTCAAAATGGGAGCAAAGCAGGGCCATGGATAAACTTCAGCAACACTGCAGCTACCACCATGCTGTAACAGACACACACATGCATGCACACACAAACACATCAGCTTTTCCTTGACTTATTTTTTGCAGTCTTTTTCCCACTGTTCCATTCAGGAACGGTTACCCCTTCCCAAGATGAAAAGCTTCAGAGTGCGTGCAATGCTAGGGCCGCTGCTGAAGCCAAATATTAAAAATGTCGAGTTCCTGGCAGGCACCCACCCCCTTTAATCAACAAATTGTAACAGCACTTCCCTCCTTTCAGGTCATAGCAGAATAACTGCAGTGTTGTTGAAGCCTTCACGGCTGTTTGAAGCTGCTATATTGCTACAATGTGGCCAATTATTCATACTAGGCAAATTGTATGTTGTGCTCCCTATCAGCAAGCTAATCTCCAAGTTTTCTTCAGAATTCTTGCTAGGGCCACTCATATGAGCAATATAGCATGTTCTCATAGAACTGCAATGTGATGTTTTTATTTGTTTTATCTGTAAAAATGTAGAACAAAAGCAGGATAATCTTCAAATCCTGTGGCATTTAACTGTTACGGTGAGGGGCTAGGGTTGGGGTACGAGTGTAATGGTTAACCCTGGGGTCAGGGTTTGGGTTAGTTACTGTAAGGGTAAGTTTGGTCTAAATTGAGATTTTGGGGATCTAACGTAAAGAAAGATGATCATTATTTAACTTAAACATTGGAGATTTCAATTAACCATTAGAGCTTACAGTATTTTGCAATAAAGACAATTTTACTGCTAATAAGCATCATTACATAGCTAATGGCCAAAGGCTATGTTCAATTTACATGTCACAATTCTGTATTCATGTCAGGATAGAATTAATGTAATACAAATAAAACCACGGTGAAACCATACATAGCACATACACACTTCCCACAACCTGTTGAGTTTATAGTAGAAGCTAAGCTCTATGATCAAGCATTTGGTTGCTCTTGCTTTCCAAACTTTGATTACATAACCTGCAGTTATTATAAAAACAAGCACACACAAGATCCATTGGACCATTAAATCTGTTAGCAAGATGGTGTTGAGCATACTAAGCTGTTAAAATGTCTATATGCTGCTATGCCAAAGGCAGAGGAACCGTCCCAAAACAGGGGTGAAGTGGGTTGGTATAAAGCGTAAACAACTGAGCTATTAAAGTGTTACAGCCAGTGCTTTCAACGCCAGTGCTACTCTGGAGTGGAAACCTGGGAAAACAAGTCCAACACATATCCACACATAAAGGCAAATCGTGTCTCTTTTTTCCCATCATATCTTCTCACAGTTTAATACACATACAAGGAAGGGCTGAAATATGCCTTAACCCCCCCCCCTATGGAATTAATAAAAGGTGAAAGCTGCAGTCGAAATTCTCTGCAAGTCATTTTTCAAGGAATAAAATCTGCAGGAACCACAAAGTTTTTAAAACGCACTAAAACTTAAGTGTTCTAGCCTCATGGTAATTAAGGCCTCAGCTGAACTCAGTAATGTAGAGTGTGTGATGACAAATGTGAATGGATTGGAAAGTCAATGAAGTACAGCAAAAAGGTGCATATTATCCATAGGATGCCTTTGCTATCGCCCTTGTACTCAACCTTAACCAACATAGCCACCTTTGATTGGAGAAGCCCTCCAAAGAGAAATCTAAAAAAGAGGAACTCTACTTAGGAATCAGATTGTAGTCCATTGTTACCAATCATCTTGAACCTGGTGACACATGATTACATCATTATGCTTGATGTTCATGGGCTATAACAAGTTGTAGAAAATCAATACCGAGTGCTGTAGTTTTAGGCTTTTTTCTTCAGGAAAGAGCTAAATGTCTAAAAATATTCCATATGGGGATGCAGCTTTACCTTGACTATTCCTTTTTTTATATATCCCCCAGACCATCTCTGTCATATTGTCGGGTCAAAGATACTGAAATCCTTTAAAAGTTTGTCTGTCTAGCAGTTTTTCTGTACTCATTAACCAGCTCAATCCTGCTGAACAGCCACTGCACTACATTTGTTCCAGCAACCTTCAATTATCGAAGGAAGAGGAAGTGAACTGGTGGGTGAGAGGTAAGCCACTGCGAACTGACCCAAATAGCAGTCATCAAGTGGAGGTGTGTTGGATGTGGGAGAGGACGTTACCTTTCAACCCATAGGTCCTATCTCCCTCTCACTTTCTCATGTGTGTACAGGGGAAACGTTGTAAAAGACTGACCAGCAGACAGCCAGAAGGACCCCCTGAGGCCAGTCCTTCCTTGTCCTGCTCATTCAACACATCTGAAGGAGGACTCAAACATCCTGGTGAACAGCGTAGTCAGCAGAAGAACGGACATGGCCTCATTAAGGGTAGTCAGCTTGCCTCAGATCATAGCTACATACTTTAGGGTTTCTTCCTGGTACTTCGAACAAATTGCCCCAAAAGACACTTAGGTTTGGTATCAAGCTCCTCCAGCCTTGAGAGTGATGCTGCCCTCTGCAGAAGGCAGAAAGTTGTCCTCTAACCCTAGAGACGAATGGTTGAGAACATCTATTACTAGCTTCCAGAATCTTGGAGTATTCAAAGAGGACAGGCCAAGACATACATTTCATCTCTCTCTTCTTTTCTCAAACAGTCTGCCAGCAGCTTCTCCCTCTATCCCACGTCTCGTCTCTTTGGTCTGGGCGATTATATAACACATACTGTACACTGCTGCCCGTGCCAGCAGATCTTTACCCCCTAAATGCTGTAACTCAAGCCCCCTCCCCAAGACTAATGGCTCCTTCAAGCTCATGGAAATTAATATAAGTGTGCTTAGATCTGATGATAGCGAGGGGAAGAAAGGGCAATGCTTGTGGTTTTCATACTTGTATAAACCTCAATTTACTCGTCCGTCTGCTTTACTCTGAATGGATGGAAGGATGGGATGGTGGGGATGGGTTTTATGAAATGTTGGACAAGACTGATTATGCCTCTCGTCCTTGCAGACTGTGGAGGGGATTTAGAGTTCTCTACATCATACAACCTAAGACTCGGACCTCAGTTAAATAAACGTTCATGTGTTTGGATTTTGCATTCCAAAATGTATCTCTGTTGGGTATTCTTGACGTGAAGCACCTGGCTCACAATTCACCCACCTCCCAATCCCAAAAGATAAGCCTGGCATAAACTTTTAAGACCTCCACCCCCAATCCAATTCCCTTCTCCCCTTCTCTCATGCTCTCTCACAACCTTATTCAAATGGCTTGACTCCGGCTCTAACCTACAGAGTAATATTTGCCTCCCTAAATCATGGTACAAGGCAGTGTCCCTGACATAACTACCACTATTTCTTCTCTCCCTTCAGGCTCACACTTTTACTTCCCACCCTCCAAATATCCTCCCTCCCCACGTTCTCAGACCACCACTCTCTAGGTATGCTTACATTCTGCTGTTCTCTCCACAAGGCCAAGAGGAGGGAGCCAGATGCAGAGAGTGATTAAGGTTTTAAACCTGAATGACATGCCTGCATCTGCTTCCAATACAGGGGTAAGGTAACTCCGTCCAGGCACATCTTCTTTGAATAGAAACAGTGCTGCCACTCACTCTCCCTTTTCTGCATGGCCATCCTTTTGCAGCGAGAATTTGTTCAACCTCTTATACTTCCAAGACCCTCAAGAATAGAAGAATTACCATCTGAGGTCATCCTTTCTTAAAGTACCTAGCATCAGCCTCTCCACATGAATCATATCCTCAGGAACTCGTGCTAATTGCACTCAGATTATCTTTCATATTCCTTTATGTAGCTATTGACTCCTGAATGTCTTTTCCAAGTATTTCCCTCTGAACAATCATTGCCTTTATATTATCATTCAGTGATGACACTTTACAGTTATTTGTTGCACTTCAACTATGTGCTATCATTGTTTGTTAAAATGGATGGTTAAGAGCATCTCTTTAATCAGGCATGGGAATCTGAGGTAACCTTGAGGCTTAAGGTAACAAGTAAGGTCTGTCTTGTACCAACCCCCGGTCTTCAAAAGCATGTCTTTTTCCTCATTATCTGTCATCTCTACCCTTTAAACATAGGAATAAAGGAAAAAAATACTCATTGAACAAAACATATAAATGGAGCTGACCTTTTGGTCTGTTCGCCAATTACAACCAGGGGAAATAATCTTTAGAAGGATCTTCAGGAAAATTCACTTTGGTCAAACAAGCTAATGGAAAATGGCCTGTTGGCATGTGAACTCTTGAAGCTGCTACAAGGAACCACTTGTCCTTATAACAACTCCAATAATGAGTATCTTAAGTCCAAGGACAGCACTTTCTCATCATTAAGGGATCATGAGGAAAAAATGTTTGCTCATTTGCCCTGGTTTTCTGGACCCTCAAAAAGTTCTGTTCCCGGCAATGAATGGTTTGAACCCTTAATCTATGAACTCATTACAGAGACAATGACCTTCAGAGACAAAGATACTCTGTGTTTGCAATTCTCCTTTTCTTTAACATCTGATGGGGGTAAATGCTTTTCATCAACAGAAATGGAGAAGAAGTTGTTCCTTGTTTGACGGAGGTGAAAAAAAAATCACAGATTAACAGACAAGCATCCGGTGCAAGCTTTTGCAATAACACTGTCTTTGTTGCAGATGCATTTTCAACAAACTCGTAGCTTGTTTAAGCAACAAAACTCAAGGCCGGTGGGTAAGAAGAGGAAATGAGCAGAGCTCCGAAAAAATCCTCAGAGGATGCATCAACAAAAAAACCCAGGGTTGTTAAAAGCAAGTATGAGCTTTCACGTGGGAGCAACAACAGCAGCAGCCAGTAAATAAAACCAAACTCCAATGTGTGTCAGGAGACTTGTCCTGTGAGAAAAAGTTGCTCCATCCCAAACAGCAGAGCTTTGTTGGCCATGTGGGGAAGTAAATGGTAGGGTGGAGAAGAAGAGAGGGAGAGAGAGAGAAAGGGGAGGGTGGTATTGGACTCTAGCTCCACATCTCTTGAGACATCGTCAAGGGCCAGTAGTTTATGTTTAACACTCATTAATGGCAGAGTTAACACACTTTATGGGGAAACTTAATACAGTGGAAAGGCAGAGGCAATAAGGTTGTGTTTTTGAAGCAGAAACGGCTTTTTAATGGAAAGGTGCGTTAATAAAGAGGCCCACCTGCAGCCCAGAGGAAGAGCAAACTGAAGACAGCAGAGAGACTAAAGTATAGTGCTGATGGTGGAGTATTGCAGGCCACATTGGGGTGGATGAAGATTACTGCTAATCTCTAAAAGGCCTCCATAAATCTGTTCTGAAATCCACTCAGACCCTGTTAATTAGAAGAAAAATAACACATCTCAAGCTGCTGTTTTTGCAGAAATGACATGCATACATACAAAAAGGAACTGACCAGGATCCTGTTAACTATAATGATACATGGGTGTGAATCTATAGGACTGTGGGCCAGCTCATATGGTCTCGGTAGATGTTTGAAATCCTCTTCTACCTTTCTTTTTCATAGAGCACAAACCTCATCTATGGTCAAATACTGTAATGGAGTTCACAATAAACCATGCCTAATTCATTTTATCCATCTGCTTGTCCATATTCTGGGTGGCGTGCCTGTGTTTAAACCATTACACAGTAGACTGCCACTCAGTCCGATGTGTAATAATACCTATGGGTGATTGAATCTCTCCAATACACTTAACCTAACATGACTATAAACTGTAGGAGGCAGCACACACAGACACGGTGTGACCACAAAGACTACATTCAAAGAATCAGGGCCAGATAATGGGTCCAAGTTTGTCCTGCTGTGATCCCATCCTCAAAATACTGAACAGCTTAATATTTTATGTTACTGTAAAAGACCTCATTTCATTTCATTTCATTTACTTTTTATTGACATTGACCCACAGACATTGACTTGTTCCAACAAGGCTCCAGATGCAGCTCTGCAACAGGCCGTTTTTCACACTCAATTTATCGTTACCCAAAGGCCACAGACGCATCAAATGATGTCAAATTGCTGTACAGAGAGGGGTCATGCACCACCGAGTCAGCCCATAACCTCATGATTCCATTAGGACAATGCTAAGCTTGACCTGTATGATCTTTTGCAAGCGTAAACCTCAGAAGGCCGTCTCTCTGAGCGTCCAAGACAACTTGATCTGAATAACATTTCTCTATTTTAAATCATTTCACCATTGCCCTGCTTTAAGTTGATATGAGGAAAAGTTCTTAAAAGTAATGGAAGGGCTAAAAAGTTGAATTCACATAAAAACAATTATGCCAAAGGATGCTAAGCATTTGATCCAGTAAGGGCCACCACTACTTAAACAAGTATGCAAATGCGGTACTGGAAGGATTTTCCAATAAAAATGTCCTACAAATGCACACAAGAAGTCCTCTCACATGGTGATGTTAGTCAAAGTAAACATAGAGATATATACTAAAAAAGCCAAGAGTTCCATTTGGCTTTTTATTGGCGCTTTCTTAAGCATTGCACTGACAAAAAGCAGAAAATAAGAATAACCAACATGTCTGGAGTGAAAAATATGGAAAAAGTAATGAGAACATACATGCTGGTTGTGGGTAATGATGAGTCTAAATATGAGGGCTAACCGCTCCAAAAAAACATGTGCGCTCGCCCTGTTAAAGGCCCTGTAAAAGCTGGTGCCAAGGGTGGGTACAGCTGGAACCGCCAACCAGTATCCCACCAGAACAAGCTTTTCATACAGCCATCTGCGTCTAAGGGGTTGGTTTGTGTTTTCTACTTGTTTATCAAAAACATCCAGCAGTCCAACTCTCAATGTAGCCCATGGGTGGAGGCTTGATGCTGTTTTCCAGCAGCACTCATTTCACGCCGAACTGTTACCAACATTCACACCTGGGAAGTACCAAGTGAAAGCGTGTTTTTTATTGAGTAGTTTACTAGAGCGAGAGGAAACAAAGTTGGCAGAGGGAGATGCTGAGTGCAGATTTAGCTATCTCTTAATTATTCCCACATTTCCTTGATTTCGAACTAGCGAATGTTTGAACGTGTCTGGGTTGATGCCATCTCCTTCACGGTGGCACTATTCTTCTTTTTCCTACGGATATGGAAACCTTAAAATATCATATTGTTTTCTCCTTGAAGTTGATATTATTTCACATTTAAAATGTATATTTGGAAAAAATGGGCTCCACCAACTTCTGTGCACCAATCAGTGTCAAGCAATATTTATAAAAAATATGTTTTGTTTTTTTTTATTTATAAGGGGTTGTGACTGATTCTACTTTTTTTTCTTTTTTTGGGGGGGGGGGGGCATTTTTGAGCCTTTATTGGAGAGATAGGACAGTGGATAGAGTCGGAAATCAGGGAGTGAGAGCGTAGGGAATGACATGCGGGGAAAGTAGCCACAGGTCGGATTCAAACCTGGGCCACCCGCTTGGAGGATCACAGCCTCCATACATGGGGCGTGCGCTCTAACCACTGCGCCACCAGCGCCCCAGTTTGACTCGTTTTTTCTGAATTTTATCTTTGGTTGTTGCTTATTTTGTACAGAAAATTAAAATGTTGCAGAGAACAATTAGGAGGCTTCAGCACGGTATTTAGCAACTGTGTGTGAGTGCGCCCTATAAGAAAACCAATAAGTGCACAATTGTCTTGTATATTTAATTAGACCCGTGATAGAAACTCAAAGAAGAACCCCAATTTTCCCAAGTGCCTTGTTAGTGCGAGTAATGATGTTGATAGTAACTGATCTACCGCCGCCGCTGTTGTGTAAGCCGTGACTCAGTACCACAGAGACCACTGGCCTGACTCATAACATTAGAAACTATTCTCCCTGCATACCTCAAATCAAGACACATCCAGGGAGCTATGACCCTTTTGAGCACGTGCAACAGGATCTGTTAGGATGTTTGCTCCCTGTGCATGGTCAGACGCTTTTGACACCGGTTGTTGTGGCTCCGCCCCCCCCCCCCCACCCAGATGTTTCCTTGCAGCTGCCTGGGTCACAGTTTAAACACGCTGCAGAGATAGAGATAAATCAGTGATTGAAGGACTACAGCGGAAGGTAAGGAAGAAGAAAAGGGAAGAGTGACCTATTCGTTCAGCAGAGGAAAGGTTATCTGTGACAGCTGGGGGAGACAGAACTAGGCCAGGTGTGTGTTAACTCTCTCCTGCTGCTTTTCCCATCATGAATATCACGGAGGAAGAGATGGACAGAGAAAAGGGGAAAGAAAGAGAAAGAAACGTGGAGCGAAAGATTATGGGGAAAGGGATGGAAAAACAAAGAGAATGGGAGGCGGGGTAAAGGTCAAAGGAAAATACCAGTAAGTGAGTTGGAAGGAATGGAATACGAGAAAAGGATCCAGTCATGAGAGACAGAAAAAAAAGGAGGCCAGAGAAGGACTCATGGAGGAATGCTGAGAATGGGAAAGAGCAGAAAGACGGTGACAGGAGACAGAGTGGAAAAAAAGAAGTTCTTGGAAGATATGAAAAGGAGGGATCAAGGGAGAATAAAGGAAGGAAAGAAGAGCAGGCTAAGAAAACACAGTACACTGAGAGACCGCTGACAGATGGCTGAAGAGAGACAAATGAGGAAAGTCTAGGTGAAGGTAAATACCTTCTACAATTGCTACACACTGAAAACATCACGTGTGTGTGTGTGTGTGTGTGTGTGTGTGTGTGTGTGTGTGTGTGTGTGTGTGTGTGTCTGTTTGTGTAGGTGAGCGTCTCCTTGACCTTGTGGTGAACTTCAGTAAGCATCTTGCACAAGGAGAATTCAGAAACGGTGTAGTCTCATGTGAGTCAAATTGTAAAAACTGGGCACAACAAAATTAAGCTCTACATTATAAAAAGGTTCAATATGAGGATGTGAAAATGGCCAGATTAACCGATTATTAAAGATCCTCATATACCACTCATTTACAGTGCATATATCATACTACAGGTTCACAAACACAGGAACACTCGATAACAACCACTGCTAGGTTAATAGTGAATCAATTGGTTTGTAATCTCGAACTACAGATTCTGCAAAAAGTGTAGGGTTGTTTTTTTTCAGCGATCATCTATAGGGCATTAAAGTTCAATAATATCTTTATCATGATCTCTGCAGGCATGTGCTGCTTATTAGCTGCTCCTAACATCATCTCTCAGCTTCAACTCTTTCCTCTACAGTAAACGATGGCAATGTATGAAAAAGGACGTCATAGCCAAAAGTCTTTTATCTGCTGGTTCTGTGGAAGGCCTGAAAAGTTAGCCGTGGTCAGCCTATATGATCGTCAGACGATAGCTGATTGGTTATGAGTTTGGTTTGTTTGTGATTCAGTCAATATATAAACACAACATTATTAATCACTAACTATAATCTAGGCACAGTATCTCACAAAAGTAACATCTTGATGAGGTAAACACTTTTTAAATCTTGACCTTTAAATGTATCTGCATGGTCATTTTGGAGGATGTGGTGTTGTTGTTGTATAGCCACGTACCCTGCTGGTGAATCATCAATAACATGAGCAGAGGGATCAATGTTTAAAAGAAATGAAGCTTCAGAGCATTCTTATTCTGCTTCCCTTGTCTTTGTGTTTCTTTTGTTCATGGCATTAAACAGCAAACAAGTGAACCGTCCATCTCTCGGATCATTAAGCAAGCCTTCCATTGAAGTAGCATAAAGGCCTGAAGCTTCTGTATGTGTGTGTGTGCTAGTGCAATATAACCAAACTTCTGCATGAGAGCAGTGCAACGCACGCACGCACGCACGCACGCACGCACGCACGCACGCTTTTTCCTGCATCCAAACAGAGCCAAGATGCCTCTCACACAAGAAAACATCAGAGGAAATCCTCAGAATATGATGAGACAATCACAGGGCAGTGAGGGGCTTTGTTCGCTTTAATCTCAGTTATTTGTTGAATTATGTGCGACTCGGGCACGAGAGAGTGTGCAGAGACATAAAAACCCAGGTGCAAGCCCGAACGAAAGCAAACATCCAGCCTGCCTCTGAATCCTACTGCCTTTTACCAGATTTAACTCTGAAGCTTGTACAGAAACTCTGATGTATATTTGGGGATCCATGATTAGAGAGAAAGAGTTTTAGATTCATTCCAGTACATCCTCAGCCATGGTTTGAAAAACAGGCTGCAATGGCGACCGTGAAATCCTTTTAGGCAGTTGAATCCGATCAAGTATGTCCCTTCAAAAGTTTTTGGATTTGCAACTACCAGGCTCAGATATCCATTCTAAGTATCTGACAACATTACAGAAAGGATCTCCGGGGAGATAGACCTTTGGATGCATCTGCTCGAGTATGTCTACTGAGACTGCCTGCTTATTGCCAATGAGGTCTGGCTGTTTCTGATTTTTCAAAAGCGATCAATACTCATTAACAAAGAGATCTACTTCTGCTCCCCCCCTGGCAAAATGTCCATGTGACATCAGGCTGAGCTGATGTGAGAAAGCAGCAGAAAATATTCAGGACAATTCCCCGCCAGGGAGAGGGCGGCGGTGATGACAATTACATTGTGACCTGTGCACAACAGGTGTGATTGTTGCACAGGTCATGAAGCTGTCTATACTCTTTGTCCTTTTCAACTCTTTCATCTATACTGTGAATATGTCAGATTACACGTATAGCATGGATAGAGAGATGAAAAAGTGTCAGACTCTGTCACTTCTACAGCCATCTTGGATTTCCACGGGTTCTTTTTTTAAAATGATGTCTTGCCTCCCGAGAAAGAGAAAACCTAACACTGTGAGGAACGTGTGTGAATAAGCAACTCAGAAATGCATGTTTGGAAACAGCTTGTGAGTATTTCATTGGCACAAACAAGTGGACATACTTTGATCTGGTACAGTTGCCCCAAAGGAACGCACTGCAGCCATTATAGGCCTTTTTTTTTTGCTACTAACTGCAAAATACTGATTCTGGAGCGATCCCAAAAGCTCCTAACCAATTAGTCGCTCAAATCCAAAAT
Source organism: Labrus mixtus (assembly GCF_963584025.1). Classification (NCBI taxonomy): domain Eukaryota; kingdom Metazoa; phylum Chordata; class Actinopteri; order Labriformes; family Labridae; genus Labrus; species Labrus mixtus. The sequence goes on along the minus strand of NC_083633.1, from coordinate 4,149,932 downwards.
AGGTTAAAAAAAGGGCCCACGTTTAACATTTCAGAGTGGCCCTTTAATAAACAAAACAAGGGCATCGTTCGGTCAGGGTGAATCAACTCTGCATTCATACAAAAAGTGGCAGCATTGGATTATTCATACTTTTTCTTAACAACAATGAAGCCTCACACAGTCTTGCAGAACACTCTTGTACTTCATGTACTTGAACTTGTTTTGCACTGAGTCTTATTTTTCTCTGTGTTTTGGAGTGAGCTCTGTGACTGTACTTCCAGGGGAGGGTATTTTTAACCGGTGTGGCTGTACTGTAAACACCAGCCGCTCTGTGTGTTCTCAATCCAAGATTTAAACACCGCAGCCGACAGCAGATTCCCCGCGGCACGAAAGGCAGTCAAGTGCTGTGTAGGAGGAGGAGGAGGAAGAGGAGGAGGAACAGGGACAGGGACAGGAAAAGGAGGAGGAAGAGGAGGAGGAGGAAGAGGAGGAGGAGGAGGAGGAGGAGGAAGAAGAGGAGCAGGAAGAGGAGGAGGAAGAGGAGGAGGAGGAAGAGGAGGAGGAGGAGGAGGAGGAAGAAGAAGAGGAGCAGGAAGAGGAGGAGGAGGAGGAGGAGGATGAGGAGGTGAAGGAGAAAGGAGGATGAGGAGGAGGAAGAGGAGGAGGACGAGAGGGAGGAAGAGGAGGAGGAGGAGGAGGAGGAGGAGAAGGAGGAAGATGAGGAGGAAGAGGAAGAGGAGGAGGAATAGGAAGAGGAGGAGGAGGAGGAGGAGGAGGAGCATTGGAAAGCATAATATTGTCTCAAATACTTCTCCACTTTTGAAGCCCTTGGGTCATTAAGGAGTCTCAGCAGCGTGGGGGAATGTTGCAGCAGTGGACGGGCTAATGCACAATAATGTGGCTGAATCACATTAGTGGAAGTTCTGCAGCTTCAACACATGTTAACCTAATCTGATTTGCTGTTTTACATTTCTTACTCTAATTTGATAATCCTATGGGCCAAAAATCACTGCCATGTTTCCAAATTTGGATCAGGCCAAGTGAGCCTGGTCGGACTCCCCTGTTAACACATTATCTCTGATTGGCTGAACAGACCACTGACTGCTGACCTTCATGCTGCAAATGCCACTAAAGTTGCAAGGACAAACTACCACTGAGCCGTAGCAAGAACATGGAGATTATGACAAAAACTGCTGTAACAAACTTGGCTTTGCATCTCTCTATGTTGGCATGTCAGCGGTTGAGACAGAAAGGTTATTTTATCCCTATTCTCAAGTCATTCTAAACTGAAGTTGAAGACGTTGTGGTTGTTTTTTTTAAGTTTTAGGACAGCAATTTTGAAACAATCTAAGCAACCCCTCAAGCCTCATCACGGTGTGTTTTGAAGTTCACTTCCTGACCCCTCAGGCTGGAAGAGGAGCAAAAAATAGCCGCGCTGCTCTTCCTGCTTGTTAGCGTTCACACCTCCATCACGACAACCACTTCTCTTCCAGATATGGAGCTCAGCGCACAGACAGTCAGACCACCCATGACTAGGACACGTTCAGACACCCGTCCTAACCGATCCCCCCCCCCACTCCCTCCCTCTGCTGGAACAAGCTGGCCCCCCCTCTTGTTCTCTGTGTTCTCTCTGTTGTTTCAGCAGTGTCAGAGCAACTCAAGGGCAAAGAGCGAGAGCTGAGTGAGAGCACCATTTGACCAGTGACATGCTGGACAAAACCACCACTCAAACGACTCGTATTATCTCATATTCCAAAAGTTGCCTATTCCTTTCCCCCCTTAATAACCTTCAGTGTCAAGTCATAACTGTCATAAACAAATCGTAATTACAAGAGATTGGGAAGAAAGTAATATGCATAACTGCATATAAATGTATGAAAGGATGCTGTATAGTTTTAAATTAAAATGCATTTGTTCTGCCGATATAACACGCAACATGCAACTCTAAATGGAGTTTATGACCAATAATTTAAGTAAGACTTTATGGAGAGATTGGACAGTGGATATAATCTGAAATCAGTGATAGAGAGAAGTTGGTAGACATGCGGAGAAATGAGTCACAGGTCAGATTTGAACCTAGGTCGACCGCTGCGAGGACAACAGCCTCTGTTCATGCAGTGCTTGAACAGTGCTTTAACCACAAGGCAATCAATATCTCCATTATAGTGTAATGATCAATATTGAAGCTTGAAAAGAACTGAGATCTTTACTTATATTATCCATCAAAAGGCTGCCTCGAGCAGAAGAGAGAGCAGTCTACATTTCAGTACCAAAACGTTGTGAATGTGTGCAATTTAGAAAGTATGCAGGAGTCTGACTGCACTTTATGGTAATTAACACAAAACTGAGGACTTACATTTTTCTTATCATGGATTGAAACAGCTGTCACTGTTGTGTGTGTTACTAGCATCATATCTAACATTGGAATTCAGATATTGTGACAACCCTAGTTGTGTCTTTATTCTGCTACACTGTTCCAAAAGTTACAAAGAAAGCATGTGGGTCTAAAAAATGTCACCATTGAACCAATTGCAGAAGAGCTAGAAGCAACAAGCTGGTGTCTGTTTTTTAGACCCAGCAGAAGTTAGTAGTTAATGCAAAGTGGGAAGAAGTTCTCTTGATACAAGTCACACTTTCTTTTTTACGTCCCTGTATAAAGAGGGCTTATTTATGTTACTCTTTCTATTTTATTAAACTTTTCATTGAAAATTTGGAAATGGCATGATACAATTAAAATACTGTTGGAGAGCAGATTCAAAACAAAAAAAGGAAAGAGAGAGAGGACAAGAGAAAAGGACAGTATCAGGCCCACCCAGAGAAAGAAAGAGAGAAAAAGAGGTTTGTTTACATTCTGCTCACTCACTAAAACTCACCGGACCCCGACATTATTCCCTGAGGCTCTCCACCTCACTCTCCTACTTTGAACCCACCCATGTTGTTGCGCTGAGCAGGATCGGGGCCAAAGCAGGAGAAGCACCAACAACAAAATAGACAACAACAGACCCTGATTATTCTCCTTAATCCTCAGTGTACACAACTTCCTCTCTCTCTTTCTTGCTCACTCACAAACGTTTACAGACACAAAGATAATCAACAGGATATGTTTTGTTCTCTAAGTGGGTGAGTGTGTCTGGCACTGGTCTGCACTTCCGGCAAACACTGGTCTAGTTATACTTGAGTAGCGACATTCTGGGATGACATTTTACCAACATCAGAGGCCGGGGTTAAGGCTGGTGTATAAAGTTAGCTTCATTTCTGAGATAAAGATTCATTCACCAGTTACAGTACGTCCCTTTTATGTTGACACAAGAGAGGGCATGACAGCAGAGAAGGACAACAGTCAAACTGTTTACAGTTGGCACTTCAGGTAGTGTAAATACCCCAATTGGTGTATTTCCTCTGGACTGATACCTGACAATCTGTGCAGATTTACAAGCATTCCTTTTTGCATGCTTATGCTTGTGTATCCAAGAAATCAGAGACCAAGCAACTAAGTGCAAAGCAGAAACCAGGACTTATTCTGTGACCCTTTATACATATAAAGCTGCTATTTGGAAGCAGCCCTGACCAAGTTTTCATCCTATTTCGGAGTTCAATTCAGTAATTGGCTGTATTCTCAGGGTCAAGACCAAAAAAGGCCAGCAGTTCAGAGGACTGAGGAGGTGATTAAGTAAATGTAACTCAGTTCAAAGGACTGGACTGTGTGTGTTACAAAGCATGGACAAACTTTAATCCAATTGGCACACACAATTCTTCAAGGATGAATAAAGATGAATCAAGTCAACATAATTTGTTCTCCAGCCAAACTGTAGGTTTAGTAAAAAGGTGTGATGCAACCTCAAATTCCATCTCAAAATGAACTTGATTTTAAAGTCCCTTGGGCTGTAAGATTTGGACAGCTGCCAAGGCTCGTGGTGCACAAGATAATTCTCTATCAGCGGTGGCGACGCTGACACTTCATTAGAGCTCAGTCGACTCAGATAAGCTCTTCATTCCTGCTCGTCATCCCGCGGTGCCAGAGGCAGTGACTGATGTGAACTGTCAGTGAGAGAGTGCAACAGGAAGAGCAAACGACTCGCCTTGTTCTCGTCTCAATCATTCAGGGAAGCGTGAGTCCTTGACAGGAAGGATTCTGAGAATGATTGAGATTGTAGGTCTCAGAAGAGAGCTTGCCTCCTCCCTACCAAAGAAACTTGAGGTTCAAGCTGCCACCTGCTAATGTATGTGACAGCTTTGCATCATGAAGATCAGCTGTAAGTCAGCCAAGAGGACGTACTACACAGGAAGTGAACAAATGGACAAAAGATACAAAATACAAAGTGATATGATGTGACCGAGACGGCTGCTCACAGTAGGGGAAGTATTTCAGGAGTTCCTCATTAAGGAACAAAGTACTTTCTAAAATGCTAGTAATTATTATTTGTCCCAACACAGTCTGAGTTTGTGTGCAGAATGTGTTTTCTTGGTCAGTGTTTTCAAATATGATGATCTAGGTGAGTGGTTCCCAAAGTGGGGGTCGCAAGACACTGACTTGGGGGGTCGCCTGAATTCTTCCAAAAACATGTACAAATGAAAAACAATTTACAAGTGCATCTTTAAACCATTATTGTAAAAAGTATATCCAAAAGAAGTAGTTCAAGAGATTACTTACTTCTAGCATTTCTTACAATAAATGACTAAAATAATATTAGGATGTTTAGGCTGCTGTGTGCCGGGCTGTGGGCAATGGTTAAATGTTTTAACCACCTCCATGGACAGCATTGGTCCCCAGTCTTTAGAACTTATTTTGGGAGGTAATGGGCCGAAAAGTTTGGGAACCCCTGATCTCGGTAACCATCTAGTGTTGGTTTTACACCACCGTGAAGTATAAATACATGAGATCCTCTTGGATTTCAGACCTTGTTTTAGATACTGTGAGAAAAACAAAAGCTACAGGGGACAAAATCATGAATGGACGCTCAATCTGTTGCAGCAAATTGTATAAAACATGGACGTAGGCTGAGTGACGTCACCCATTGGTTTCTGAAGAGGCATTTTAGAAGCCAAAGATGGAGGTCACCGTTTTGGAAATGTTATATCAGCCTAACTTCAGATCAGTAAGGTAGAGCTGGTGCAGTCCTCCAGCCTCCTGCATTCACCTGTCAGTCAGCTCAGCCATGACCAAAACTTTGACTACAAAATCACAAGATGTTCCAAAATGTGACAGTTCATTTGATATTTTTAGAGGTTGTCAGCAGCACTAATTTTAGCCTTGTTTGGATGAGTAAATGTGATTGCGCAATACAATCACGTGTCAAGTAGGAAACACCTGTGCACAGACACAAATGCAGACACAACTTGTAGACACTCCTGTGAAACTAGAGACAGTCTATTGTGCAGCAGATCCGACGGGATTATCACTGAAATAATGCAAATACAGCTGAGATTAAGCTGCAACCGATTCTGAATATTGTCAAAGAATGCACCTTGCCCGGGCAACTCAGTTGTAACAAAAACCTCAAAAAGCGCTTTGCAATCACTTTTGTGCGATGTCTCTTGCAGATGGAGTCAGAGCACAGTGGCCATTCATTAAAAAAGTGACACTGCTTCTATGAAGGCTACATCTGTTAAATGTGAAAGCTCTCAGTCAGAACACAGTGGAGGGCCAGTTGGACTTCCACTTTGGCTTTGCACAAAAATAACACCAGGCCTGCTGTCTGCTGCAAAAACATGACCAAGAATCAACAAATCCCTTCTTCCTCTCTGCTAAGTGTTTCAATTTTTTATTTTTTGCACTTTGTCATGATCATTGCAAGCACAGGAAATGTCAGGGTGCCACCTTACTGATTCTTGCCCTCTCTTTTCTTGGCTGTGTGTGAACAATAAAAAAAAAAACTGGATGTAGTTATTAATGGGTAATGCGTCAAATACTTTGGAATGGGTGGAATTTCCTATTACCAAGGAAGTGAATCCTAAAAGTTCAAACTTTGGCAAACAGCTCCCAGGTTAGGATGTCTTGAAGTTCAGGTGAACAAGCCAACACATGCAGGTTTTCTTTGTATATACGGGGGGATTGCATGTGAATAAACAAGAATGCAGTCACACACTGCACACGTGCACACACACACTAACACAATCCTACACTTGATCCCGCTTGATAATAGGACTCCAAACTAAACACTCAGTGTTCGGTTGATGTGAAGGAGTAATGACAGCGTTTACTCCACCTTCTTTCCCTGCTAAAAGCCAGAGAGGAAAGCTCTTAGGGGACTACACAACACAATTAGATACACTAATTACCCCCTCCATACCACCAATTCCTCACCCACAGCAGCAGGCTGGGGCAGGTAAGAGAGATCTGCATTTCTGCAAGCTTTCCACGAAGAGACTTTGATGCACTGATTGAACATTTCAGGGTGATTTGGTGGATGAAGAGGAAACACTAAAAACAACTATGCAAAGACAAATAATGGAATGCTGCATGAATGAAGTAAGGAAGAGGTCCAACACGTTGGAAGATAGATGGTGACTAAACTCTACTTTTAATAGACAAAGCAGGAGTAAGTCAGTAAGTCTGCCAGTTGTGTTAACAAGCTAAAACTCAAGCTGAAGTTGGCAGTTCAGCAGCAGGTTAATGATGAAACATATACTCCCCCCCACACACACACTTTTAGTCACCCTGCAGGCGATTTGAACTCAGTCACGGACATGCAGGGTAGGATTTAGAGGCAGGGGCAGCCGCTGACCCATGCTTTGAAGTCTGCTGCCCACGTTTCCTCACGAGGAAATTCAGCAGCTTTGTTCGGTATCAAGAGTCAAGAAAAGCCAGAAAAAAAAGAAGCATTTTTTTTTTCCTGTTTAGAAGTCTTGTAACGGTTGTTGCGCGGCAGAG